>NC_079395.1:419285-533629 GCF_029220125.1 Pseudoliparis swirei
GCCTCAACGGAGGTCCTGCCCCGGCCCCAGAGACAAGTCGTGCGGGTCGATTGATCCGGGCCCAGACATTGAGCTGTTGGGTGGGGCTAGGTGAATTCTGGGGAGGCATGTAGGGGTATACAAATTCACGAGGGCCCTTTAAGGAAAGGGGCGTAGCCCTGGTGACGAAGGGGGTTAAAGGGCACCAGGAAGTAGCGAATGACACAGGTGTTGGAAAGGAAAATAAACAACCACGAGCAAGCAGAATCACTCGACTCTTCGTTATTTTCCACGCACCTACAATATGTGATTAATCATGATTAATCCACAGAAACCTGTGATTAACCTGATTAAAATTTGTAATCGTTTCACAGCCCTAGTATATATATATATGTGTGTGTGTATATATATATATACACACACACACATATATATATAAATACACAAATACACATATATATACACATATATAAATACACATATATATATGTATATATATTTATATAGACACACATATATATATATATGTGTGTATATATATATGTGTATATATACACACACACTACACTCTCTTACACACACACACAAACACATGCACACATTCTCTTACACACACACACATTGCTTTCTGGTAACAAAGAAAGATGTGCTGACTCGACCTTTCCAATCACCTTTTCTCTCTCTCTCTCTCTCTCTCTCTCTCTCTCTCTCTCTCTCTCTCTCCACATATGCGGAATACATTTCCTCTTTATCATCGCCCTCCATCCCAGAACAATATATTCAGTGTGAAGCTGACACACACACACACACACACACACACACACACACACACATCACCGAGGATCTGACATGGTCAACAAACACAGACACTCTGGTGAGAAAGGCAAGGCAGCGCCTCTACCACCTCAGGCAGCTGAGGAAATTTAAAGTTTCCCAGAGGATCCTTCAGTCCTTCTACTCTGGAGCTGTAGAGAGCGTCCTGACAGGAAGCATCACAGCCTGGTTTGGCAACTGCTCCGCTCAGGACAGGAAGGCTCTGCAGAGAGTAGTGCGTTCGGCTGAACGCACTATTGGAACTACACTGCCCACCCTGCAGGACTTGTACACCAGGAGGTGCAGAACCAGAGCCGGCAGGATCATGAAGGATCCTCACCACCCCAACAACAGACTGTTTCAGCTGCTGCGGTCAGGCAGGCGCCTCCGTAGTCACGCTGCAAGAACAGAGAGACTGAGACGGAGTTTCTTTCCTCAGGCCATCAGGACTGTGAACTCCGACCTCACCAGGACCCCCACATAGACCCACACAACTGCCCCTCTTAGGCACACACACACACACACACACACACTTACTGTAAATATTGTGTTGTTTTTTATTGTAAATAGTGTGTACTTGTTGCCCTTGCACATTCCTGCTGAGCATTGCCACTTTCATTTCACTGCACACCCTGTGTGTGTATGTGACAAATAAAACATCTTGAATCTTGAATCTTGAACTCTTGAAGGAAATGGTTCTTTAAAGGACCCTCGTTTAAAAGGTTCTTTGAGGAACCAAGAATGTTGCCTTAAAGAACCATTTTTAAAATGTTTTTTGAGATACCTTTGGAGGTCCTTTGAAGAACTATTTAAGGACATGGATCTTTAAAGAACTCTGGTTTGAAAAGTTCTTCGTGGAACCAGAAATGGTTCGTCGGCGGGTCGTCGGCGGGTCATCGCTCCACCTTCGCGGTCCCTCTCCGTTTATAAACGGTGGCCTCAACGCCGGCGAGGGGTTTCCTTTGTGCCGACGGTCGACCTTCTTGAGTCGTCCCAGTTCCCCCGTTCACTTTGGTTTAGTCTGCAGTTTATTTTTATTTCTTTAATATCGTTCCGCATTTCTGCATTTAGTTAAAACACAAAGGGATCGGGAAGAGGCGAGCGGGGGATCTAACGCGGGGACGCTCGTCCTCGGGCGAAATCATCGCCGGTTCCGGGTACCGCCGCTCGGTTCTCCGCTTCCTCGGAGAACCGTTCCTAAAAAAGCGAGAGCGGCGGCGAGGACGTCGTCTCATCTCGCTTCATCTCCCGGAGGACGAGACGCCGCGAGCCTCCGGAGGCGACTTCCTGTTTGTTTGTTTGGGGGCTGAAACACGACAGGAAGCTTGTTTTGTGCTTGAAAGGAGGAGCGAGAGCGGAGGGCAAACAGAAGAGCGAGTGGGGCTCTTTGAAAAGGAACGCCAGGATCTGGAGTTGGGGTTTAATCAGCGAGCGCCATTTCCCACAAAACCCCCAAATGTCCGGAGGTCAAAAGGTCAACGCTCGTCAAGAGGAGCGAGTCCACGGGAGAGCGGAGGAACTTCCTCGCCCTCTCTCTCTCTCTGGCCCTCTATATATATATATATATATGTATATATACACATATATATATGTGTATATATATATGTATGTATATGTATATATATAAATATATATATGTATTTATATATATGTATATATGTACATATATATATATGTGTGTATATATAAGTATATGTATATATATACACACATATATATATATGTATAGATATTTATATATCTATACATACATATACAGGACTGTCTCAGAAAATTAGAATATTGTGATGAAGTTCTTTATTTTCTGTAATGCAATTCAAAAAACAAAAATGTCATGCATTCTGGATTCATTACAAATCAACTGAAATATTGCAAGCCTTTTATTCTGATTTATTGCTGATTATGGGTTACAGCTTAAGAAAACTCAAATATCCTATCTCTAAATATTAGAATATCATGAAAAAGTATACTAGTAGGGTATTAAACAAATCACTTGAATTGTCTAATTAACTCGAAACACCTGCAAGGGTTTCCTGAGCCTTGACAAACACTCAGCTGTTATAAATCTCTTTTTTTACTTGGTCTGAGGAAATATTAAAATTTTATGAGATAGGATTTTAGAGTTTTCTTAAGCTGTAAAAAATAATCAGCAATATTAAAAGAATAAAAGGCTTGCAATATTTCAGTTGATTTGTAATGAATCCAGAATGCATGACATTTTTGTTTTTTTAATTGCATTACAGAAAATAAAGAACTTTATCACAATATTCTAATTTTCTGAGACAGTCCTGTATATATATATCTATATATATATATATGTATATATATATATATACGTCAGTGTGCTGATCAATCAGACCTCCGATGTGTCTCCTAGCTCCGGCGTGATCACCATGTTGTGAGTTTAGAGTCTCTTTGAGTTTTAATTGTCTCCGCAACCCGTCGGCCAATGAAATTGTCACTTTGCTGGCAGATTAGCCTCAAATGTGTTTTTCTTCCGGCGTTAACGACTCGGCGGCGGCTCCACGGCGACCGCCGGGTCGGCAGGTAACGGCCACTTCACCGCCCAAGTGCCCAATTAAATCCCAGAGAGCGTGCTCGTGTTTTCCTCGGCGAGGGCTCATCTCTTTTCACCTCCTCCGGCCGGCGCCTCCTCCCGAGGAGACGAGACGTTGACGTCCGATTCTTTATCTTTATTTATATATATAGAAACATAGAGAAAGAGAGAAATGGCTTCTTTAAATGGCCTCTTAATATGTGTGTGTGTGTGTGTGTGTGTCGAGTGAAGAGTCTGGCCGACGGGCGACTGCACGGCGTCACCGTGTGTCCCTGCAGGTTACCACACACACACACACACACACACAAAGATACACACACACACACACACTGAGACACACACACACGCAGAGACACGCACACACACAAAGATACACACACACACACACACGCAGAGACACGCACATACACATTCAAACACACACACATATACACAGACAGACAGACACACACAGACACACAGAGACACACACACACACACACACAGACACAGGGTGGTAGGAGGTGAGGAAATGGGAGAGGGGGAGGAGCTTGTTTCCTCGTAGTGTTGGTTCTGGTGCCCCCTGTGGACTAAAGTGGTAGTGTTGGTTCTTTCTCTTTCTCTCTCTCTCTGTCTCCCTCTCTCTCTCTTTCTCTCTCTCTCTCTCTCTGTCTCCTCTCTCTCTGCCTCTCTCTCTTTCTCTATCTCTCTCTCTGTCTCCCTCTCTCTCTTTCTCTTTCTCTCTCTCTGTTTCTCTCTCTCTCCCTCCTTCTCTCTGCTGCAGACCAGTCTGGTCCGGTGGGTTCGGGTCAACCTCTAGTCAACGCCATGAGGACCGGCTCGGCTCGGCTCTGAGGTGCTGGACCTTGTTTCACCTTCTCTTCTCCTCACTGTTTTTGGACTTTCTTCTCACCATCAGAGTCCAGAGAGGACACTCCCACATCTCGTTGACGAGCAGTCGTCTTCGGAGAAGATGGCGACGGCGACAAAGAAATCCATCAAAAAGTTAAACGTTTTGGATAATTGTTCCCGCCCCAGTCGGATTGATTAAAAAGAAGTGTCAGAAGTTCATTGAAAAGTGTCTCTTAAAATCTGCGCGACCGTCTCGGTGCACAAAGAAGTAAATAAACCGGCCGCCGGAAAAAAAGACTTCCACGCCGTTATCTTGGAATGCAAAAAACCCAAAGCAATATGGCCCGAAAATTGATTTTGTTCCGTATTTTTTTCGGTGGGGAAATTGCAATTTACATTAAATGAAACTTTTCTTTCTCCGGATAATGAACAGAAGGGTCCAGCCGGGCGTCTGAGGACGTGAAGTGATGTTCACCGTGTTCTGCAGCTGTAGATTAGTGAGCCGAACCCGGGCTCAGACACCCGGGGACACGGAGATGGGCAGGAATATAATAAAGACCACGGCCAGACACTCAGGAAGTCAGTCAGCACGCATTCAGAGACAAACGCTATTTGAGATTATTGTTGTTGTGCTTTATTTTAAGTAATACACAATCTGGTATATAATATTCATAACAATGTTGTCCTCAACTGGGGAAAAAAGTATATTTTTTTAATACTCTACATCATGTTCTAAAAAGGAATACAAAATAAATTCAGCTGAATATTAATTTGTCTTACCTTATATATTATTTATTATTTGTTGCTATATTTTAATTAATACATCGAAATGCACCATTTATTAGCAAAAGCTGGTTAATAATATTCGTAACTATGTTTTCGCCTGAATTTTTGTTCATACTTTTAATTAATACATCTTAAAGTTATCATCCATTTAATTGCAAAAACTGGTATATAATATTCTTGACTATGTTCTCGCCTGAAAAAAAGTTATTTTTTTAATACTCAGCCCTACATCATGTTCTAAATAGCAATAAAATAATGTTATTTTCCAGGTGAGTATTACTTTTTCTTACCTTTATTATTTTTTGCTATATTTTAATCAATACATCGAAAAGTAATAATCCATTTATTAGCAAAAACTGGTATATAATATTCATAACAATGTTGTCCTCACCTGAAAAAAAACTAATTTGTTTTAATGGTCAGCCCTAAATCATGTTCTAAATAGGAATACAACATTTTAAAATGTTCAGCTTAGTATTAATTTTCTATAATAATATTATTTATTATTTTGTGCTTTATTTGAATCAATACATCTTAAAGTAATACTCCATCTATTAGCAAAAATTGGGATAAAATATTCGAAACTATGTTCTCGTCTGAAAAAAAGTTATAATTATTTTAATACTCCTACGCCCAACATCATGTTCTAAATAGGAATAAAAACATATATGTTAATTTTTTTCAGTTGAGTTTAAATTTGTCTTACTTTACATATTATTTATTATTTGTTGCTTTATTTTAATTAATACATATAATAGTAAGACTCCATTTATGAACAAAAAACTGGTATATAATATTCGTAATTATGTAAAGTTACTTTTGTAATACTCAGCATGAATAGGAATAAAAAAATATGTTTTTTTTCCAGATGAATACTAATTTCTCTTACCTTATATATGATTTAGTATTTGTTGCTATATTTTAATTAATTCATTTTATTGGTAAGTATTTTATTCGCAAAAAACTGTTATCTAATATTCGTAAATATGTTGTCCTCACCTGTAAAAAAAAAAATGGCAACCCTACTTGTTCTAAATAGGAATACAAACATACAGGACTGTCTCAGAAAATTAGAATATTGTGATGAAGTTCTTTATTTTCTGTAATGCAATTCAAAAAACAAAAATGTCATGCATTCTGGATTCATTACAAATCAACTGAAATATTGCAAGCCTTTTATTCTTTTAATATTGCTGATTATGGCTTACAGCTTAAGAAAACTCAAATATCCTATCTCTAAATATTAGAATATCATGAAAAAGTATACTAGTAGGGTATTAAACAAATCACTTGAATTGTCTAATTAACTCGAAACACCTGCAAGGGTTTCCTGAGCCTTGACAAACACTCAGCTGTTATAAATCTTTTTTTTTACTTGGTCTGAGGAAATATTAAAATTTTATGAGATAGGATTTTAGAGTTTTCTTAAGCTGTAAGCCATAATCAGCAATATTAAAAGAATAAAAGGCTTGCAATATTTCAGTTGATTTGTAATGAATCCAGAATGCATGACATTTTTGTTTTTTGAATTGCATTACAGAAAATAAAGAACTTTATCACAATATTCTAATTTTCTGAGACAGTCCTGTATATGTTTTTTTTTTCCAGGTGAGTATTATTTTTTCTTACCTTAAATACATGAATGATTTAAATAATCCCTTTTAAAATTGATCTGATTGCTACCGCTCAGCCCGTTTAGCACAATGACTGGACTTCTGGGGGTCATGGGGTCACAGCCAAGTAGAGTTATGAATTTGCCTCAGCCGTCTTTACAACCTGTCCACACGACATATCCCTGACCTTTGACCTCACATCGGGTCAGGAACAACTCCCAAGAAATTGAAAAAACAACCTTTTCTTCTCCCACGGCTCTCTAAACGTCTCTGAACAAGAAGAGTAAAGACTTTTTTTATGACACCGACGTCTACATTCTGGTCACCTCCCTGCGCCGTTAATGTCCTTTTCCTAAATGCTCTTCCTCTTCGGTGGATTGTGACTCGATGAGAGAGAGGCCGATGCCCACAGGTGGGATCCCCACCCCCCCCCCCGACCCTCCGCGAGTGGATATTTAACTGCTGCAGAGCGGCGGCGGAGGCCGAGAGCGTGACGGCGACGCCCACGCCGTCTGTTTCTCAAGACCCCCAAAGCGCAGATGGGATTTTAATGAGGACAAAAGTTTGAGAAGACTTCAAAGTGTTTTTTTTTACCCGTCTGTATTTGTAACTTCACCTCAACTCTAACAACTCAAGCACTATTTTTCTTTTCTATCAATAAATTCAAAGAAGAAAAAGAGGAAAATAACTATTAAACTGTCCCGAATGACACGTCTAGTGTGTGTGGCCAATGCTGGATGTGTGCGGCTCTATAGAGCCGCACGGTGCGACTTCCATGAGCCTGAACATGCTACATGTGCACTAATCCGCCGCTGAAAATAGTCCCCGGACATGTTCACTCCTGTTTGAGGAACGTTTTGCGAAGATTCATATTTATTTGTGACCTTTTATATTTAATATGTTCGTGTTTAGTCGTGACCAATGGAAGTCGGACACAAACACGTTGTCAAATTTGCTCTTTTCATGAAGTTTGTTAACGAGGTACAAAAAAACAACAACGGAATAACATCGTCCAAGTCGCCCCCTGGTGGTCAGCAGAGATAATGCAGCTTTAACACGTGAAGCATAGACTTCTCTACAACCAGAGGAGTCGCCCCCTGGTGGTCAGTGGAGGGAATGCAGCTTTAACACGTGAAGCATAGACTTCTATACAACCAGAGGAGTCGCCCCCTGGTGGTCAGTAGAGGGAATGCAGCTTTAACACATGAAGTATAAATGTTACTTTGTGAAAATAATTGCTGTACGAATGCTTTTGACCAAAAAAAGTTCTCTGCCGATGAAGGTCGTGCGATATGATTGAAAATGTTGGTGTGATGACGATATGAAATTAATGTCAGAGAAAATGTCACGTTTTCCCGACTATTAAATAGACTATTTCTAATAGGCCTTTTAGCTAATGAACTAAAATAAGATATGATTCCTCGTGTTTTCTTGGAAGGAACTCGGTCCACTCTCTGCATTTACCCATATTAACGCTTAAAGATTAAAATCTGCTTCTTCGTGAGCCCGGAAGGAGAAAACGGGTTTAGCCGAACTAATTAAATCACAGTCAGTGAAGAGTGTTGAGCTCGGCTCCCAGCCACTCGACGGGCGATGTGATTGCATCAGCGATGCAGCGGCTTTTGGGACTCTTAGATCGTACCTTTTAAATCGTGATGTCTTCGGGATCTAAATGGCACAAAATGAAAAAAAAGCGTAATTGTTTTTTTGACATGTGTTTTTATTAATTACAGCCCTGCAGACCTCCGTGTATTCAGTGCATCTTATCGATCAATGGTCCTCCCCTATATTACAGTTCATTGAATGAACTAATAGAGTTCACTGTCTGCGTAGAAGCTTAGAATTAAGCCTCTGGAAGCGCCGCTGTATTTTTTAGAGTTCGCTATTTTGGGCTGATTATCAAACATGTTGGAAAATTACATTTATTTTATCAAATTAAAAAATGTAAAAGTTGACGGTCCAAGCCTGTGAATAATTCAGAAACAGGTCTCTCTGAGCATCACTAAGGACACCATGGTAAAAAAAATACGTACAAAAATCTCTATTTTTCTCAATCAAGGATCCCGTTTTTGGAAACTAAACTGAGTGTTTCGGCGTTGACGGTGGGAAACGATCGGGTCCTCACAGCTGGCACGCTTGCTGGAAATTATCTCTGTCTGTGGAGAGTTTGCCCCCCCCCCCGCTTCCCCGTCTCTTCCATCCCACTCGAGATCTAACGAACATCCTGCGTTTCATTCGCGTACGGGCTTGTTAATAGAAAAGGTTTGAGACGAATGAACAGCTCATTCCAACCAATTAACATTCAAAAACCTCTTCTTTTTCCCCCTGATGATATCAGAGGAGACGACAAATCTTAAAACCCCAATTAGTAATTTTTCAGATGGCTCAACGGCATCATAAACCTGTAATGTAATGAAATAAATCTAGATCTGAATCGATGTTATTCTAATGGCCAGCAGGGGGCGACTCCTCTACTTTGCAAAATATATATAATATATCAGATTGTATAGACCAGTCGTCCTCAAGCTTTTAGATATTTATATGTATATATATATTTATATATTTATATATATATATTTATTTATATATTTATATATACAAAACAAGTTTGAAGAACAACATTCATAATTCAAATAAAAATCATTATTTCTAACCTTGTCAATATTCATGTTGCAATTAATTTGAGTTTTCATGGAAAACACCAAACTGTCTGGGTGACCCCAAACGGCTTGTGTATATTTTATTGAATAGTTAAGAAATAACCATTTTTTAAAGGATTTTTTTGATCGGGTGCTAATTTTAAATATATTTTTAAATCTCACGGACCCCCTGGAGTGCCTTCGCGTTGGTCTTGAAGTCGATGAGAAATTAATTTTTTTTAATCAACAGTTGATCTCGTGCTCTCAGATGTAAGCGTGGCTCATGAGAGGAGGACTTAAAGGCGGATTGTAATTAATATTCGAGGTCGTCTGGATTCTGCCAGAGTCGAAGGCCTGCCGCCTCTTCCTCACCCTCCTCCTCATCCTCCTCCTCCTCTTCCTCCTCATCCTCCCACCTCTCCGACCGGCCTGATAAGAGTGTGCAGAGGTGGGATTCTATTGGCTGTCGGACAGCCGGGCTTGTGAGGCGATGCGTATCGGGCCGAACGGAGAGGGGGGGGGGGGGGGGAGGATAATCCTTTTCATAAAGTACACTCCGGCTGCTGGCAGCCATGTTTAAAAGATGTTGTCCTCCGCTTCGCCGTTATTTTCCATCCCGGATTAGCTCTGTTTTTCTCCCCGGGTTATTTTTCCCATTAGAGATTAGAGCGCCGTTATCTCCCAAATTAAGGAGGCGAGGCGGAGAGTCCAGGCGCTCTCAAGAGACGCCCGCCGCGAGGACCCGCCGAGCATCTGCACGCCGTCTCTTGACTTTTAATCGCCGCTCCTCCGAAACTTCCGCTTCTTCTTTTTCCGACCCGTCTTTCGGTGGATCGGAGACGCGGCGGCGTGAAAAAAAAAAGTTCAGTCTTCGAAGAATTCGGACGCGAGCGTTTCACCGACAACCTTTCAATGGCATGACATCATTATCCAAAGCGGCGTTCACTCATGTTACCGTCACACGTTGTAGACGCAGCTACAGGGAGAAACCCAGGGATACGTGTCTTGCTCAAGGACACATGGACTAGGGCGGGGATTGAACCGCCAACCCCCTGATTGAGAGACGGCCCGCTGACCACGGTCACCCCATCGACCCGCTGGAGTCACCAACCCACGGAAGTATTTGAGGGAATGAGAGAGATGAGTTCAGACTCCTTTACGTTAGATTCAAAGTCGTCTTTCCAACCTTTTTGTTTGCACTACAAGGTGCATTAACTGTTTATCCGCTTAAATAACAGGGTTCGTACGGTCATGGAAAACCTGGAAAAGTCGTGGAATCGTAAAATTATTATTTCCACGCCTGGAAAATTCCTGTGAAAAAATAATCCCCAAAGTTTTGGAAAAGTCATAGAAATGTGTTTAATTCATATTTTCATTTACACTGAGTTTTAAATAATGAATATGCTTTTAAAAGAATCATACTCGCACATTTTTCCACGCTGCAAGTGAACGCACCGTAAACTAAAAAGTAGTGCTGTGAAAAATAACGCGTTAACTCAGTTAATTCAATTACAGGTTTAACGAGTTTTGTTTTTTTACGCATTTAACGCATGCGCAGAATGAGCTTCCAATCCGTCTGTTGTTGGTCGTCGGGATGAAAAAAAAGTCACTTGCAAAATGAGCTTCCAATCCACCACTTCAATCTGAACTCTGTCCGCTCTCATGCAGACGGTCTGTTCATCGGTAATGATAAGAATATACACTTTTATTAATCCCCAAGGGGAAATTAGTTCTCTGCATTTAACCCATCCTTAGTTATTAAGGAGCAGTGGGCTGCGGTGAGGCGCCCGGGAAGCAACTGGGGGTTCAGTGCCTTGCTCAAGGACACTTCGACTTGCAACTAATGGGGAGAGCGGGGATCGAACCCACAACCCTGCGGTTGCAGGACGGCCCTCTTACCCCACTGAGCTAAAGCCGCCCCCAAACCTTGTTACGACTTTTACTTCCTGTAGATCAGGGTCTCAACACGTCGATCGCGACCTGCCAGTCGATCGCGGCGTAGTGTCGGTAGATCGCATGACATTAAAGAGATTGGCCCGCCCCCTGACATGTTCTCTAGAGCACGTCTTTGTTCTTTTATTAAACTAAACGTCTGTTGTTGATCGTATCTCCACAGCAGCATGTCATTTCTGTCTCTTGCGTTAACACTTATCGATCTCCGTCTCGCTCGCCACAGAGCTCCGTGCGCGCGCATCGGGACCGAGCAAAAAAAAAGTCACTTGTCAATCAGAATCAGAATCAGAATCAGAATCAGAAACAGGTTTATTGCCAAAGAATGAATGTTTTCACAAACAAACGAGGAATTTTTTTTGGTGGAAGGTGCAACATTTGGACATGACAAACAACAATCAACGCAAGGAGGGAGGAGGAGTGGGAGGAAGAGGGAGGAGGAGGAAGAGGAAGGAGCGGGAAGAAGGAGGAGAGAGGAAGGTGGAAGAAGAGGTGGTAGTCCTGGGGGTGACAGTCAGTCAGTCCCGGGGACCATTGATGAGCCCGACCGCCGTCGGAAAAAGCTATTGGTGTGGCGGGAGGTCGTGGTCATGATGGACGCAGCCTCCTCCCGAGGAGGGACTCGAACAGGAGTGTCCAGGGTGGGAGGGTCGGCGACAATCTTTCTGGCCCGCTTCAGTGACCTGGAAGTGAACAGGACCTGGAGGGAAGGCAGATTGCAACCGATAACCCTCTCGGCCGAGCGGATGATGCTCTGCAGCCTGCGCTTGTCTTTGGCTGTGGCTGCAGGGTGCCAGACGGTGATGGAGGAGCAGATGATGGACTCAACGATGGCCGTGTAGAACTGTACCATCATCTTCCCTGGCAGGTTGAATTTCCTCAGCTGCCTCAGGAAGAACATCCTCTGCTGGGCCTTCTTGGAGATTGAGCCGATGTTCAGCTCCCACTTGAGGTCCTGGGAGATGATGGAGCCCAGGAAGCGGTAGGACTCCACAGCCGACGGGGAGTCACACAGGATGAGAGGCGGGTGGGGCTGCATTCCTCCTGAAATCCACAACCATCTCCACTGTCTTCAGAGCGTTGAGCTCCAGGTTGTTCTGGCTGCACCAGGTCACCAGGTGGTCAGTCTCCCACCTGTAGGCGGTCTCCCGCCAGAGATGAGTCCAATGAGGGTGGTGTCATCCGCGAACTTTAGGAGCTTGACGGACTGGTGACTGGAGGTGCAGCTGTTGGTGTACAGGGAGAACAGCAGAGGGAGAGAACACAGCCTTGGGGGAACCCGTGCTGGTGGTCCGGGAGCCTGAGACGTGTTTCCCCAGCCTCACGTGCTGCTTCCTGTCGGTCAGGAAGTCTGTGATCCACCTGCAGGTGGAGTCGGGCACGTGCAGCTGGGAGAGCTTGTCCTGCAGCAGGGACGGATGATGGAATTGAAGGCAGAGCTGAAGTCCACAAACAGGATCCTGGCGTAGGTTCCTCGGGAGTCCAGATGCTGGAGGATGTAGTGAAGGGCCATGTTGACTGCATCGTCTGCAGACCTGTTGGCTCTGTAGGCGAACTGCAGGGGTCCAGGAGTGGGTCGGTGATGGTCTTGAGGTGTGACAGGACCAGCGTTCAAAGGACTTCATGACCACAGAGGTCAGGGCGACGGGCCTGTAGTCATTGAGTCCTGTGATCTTGGGTTTTGGGGACGGGATGATGGTGGAGGCCTTGAAGCAGGCTGGAACATGGCATGTCTCCAGGGAGGTGTTGAAGATGTCGGTGAACACGGAGACAGCTGGTCAGCACAGTGCTTCAGGGTGGAGGGGAGACGGAGTCCGGGCCGCTGCTTTGCGGGGTTCTGCTTTTTAAACAGCCTGTTGACAGCTCTCTCCAGGATGACGAGGAGCGTCGCTGAGTTGATGGAGGGTGCTCCAGAGGTGTGAGCCCCTGATGGGCTGGGCGAGGGTGGGCTGATGGTCTGTGGCTTGTTGGTGGGGCTGTGGGGATTGTCTCAGGACTGCTCCATTGTCTTTCAAAGCGGCAGTAGAACTCATTTAGCTCATCTGCCAGAAGCACATTGTTCATGGAGTGGGGTGATTTGGGCTTGTAGTTGGTGATCTGCCTGAGCCCTCTCCAGACAGAAGCAGAGTCGTTTGCTGAGAGCTGCTGTTGCAGTTTCTCAGAGTACAGTCGTTTAGCATCTCTCACCGCCTTGCTAAACCTGTATTTGGACTCTGTGTACAGGTCCTTGTGCCACTCCTGAATGCCTGGTCCTTCTGCAGTCTTAGCTTCCTGAGCTCCGCTGTGAACCAGGGTTTGTCGTTGTTATAACTCACCCTGGAGCTGGATGGAATACAGCTGTCCTCACAGAAGCTGATGTAGGAAGTTACAGCCTCTGTGTACTCATCCAGGCTGTTGGTAGCAGTCCTGAAGACATCCCAGTCAGTACAGTCAAAGCACGCCCGTAGATCCTCCAGAGCCTCACTGGTCCACTTCTTGAACTTCCTCACCACAGGTTTGCAGAGCTTTAGTCTCTGCCTGTATGAGGAATCAGATGAACCATGACGTGGTCAGAGTTTCCCAGTGCAGCTCGAGGACGGCGTGATAGGCCCTGCTGATTGTTGTGTAGCAGTGGTCCAGAATGCTCTTCTCTCTGGTAGGGCATTTAATTAACTGTCTATATTTAGGGAGTTCGTGGCTGAGGTTTCCTTTGTTAAAATCCTGAGTACAATAACTAAAGAGTCCGGAAGGTCCGCTCCACACCGTATCTGTTCAGCGAGTGTCTGTTGTGCCTCGTTCACGTTCCCCTGCGCGCATGTAAACTCCGGCCAGGATGAATGAAGCGAACTCACGTGGGGAGTAGAAGGGTTTGCAGTGGATGATAAAGATTCCAGGTCCGGCGAACAGTGCTGTAGAATCACCGTTACGTCGTTGCACCAGCCGTTGTTGAGGTAAAGCAGATTCCTCCACCCTTTTTTACCGGAGAGCTCCGTGGCCCGTCCGCTCGAACAGCTGGAAGCCAGCGAGCTGGAGCGCAGAGTCTGGTATCGAGCCACTAAGCCATGATTCCGTGAAACACAGACGGAGGATGAGGAGAAGTCTCTGTCTCCCCACCAGCAGCTGGAGTTCGTCCAGTTTGTTGCACAGTGAGCGGACGTTGGAGAGAAATATGCCCGGCAGCGCTGTACGAGATCCCCGTTTCCGTAGCCGCACGGCTCGAACGCTTTCCCTCTCCGCGCGTTTCACCACGGGCGAAGGTGAGCACACCTTTTACAAAAATGTCCAGTAACTCCACAGAAGTTAAAAACGTTGGAAGTAAATCCGCTGGAGTTGTTCCCCTTATGTTCAAGAGTTCTTCTCTGGTGAAAGAGCTCTGGGAATCCCAGCAGAAAACAGTATTTAAAACGAAAACAATAAAAAACATCGCGCACCAACACACCGAGGCGACCTTTCGCGGCGCCATCATTTTGTTCAGGTCAATCTGTCCACCTTTAGATTGTATCATGGTGGAGTTAATGGTTGACAAACAAGAGAAACATTTTCTGTTTAACCCTCCTGTTACCTTTACATTTACTAACATATTTTACCCTCGGGGTCAATTTGACCCCAGCAATTAAAACCTCCAGAAAATTATTAGAATTAATATTGCTTCCCAAGTTTAAGTGTGAGGTACTTTATGTTTGTTTGTTGACTACCTAAATAGCCCTTTAAATAAATAAAAAAGTTGATATTTCTGATATGTTTGACACAGTGAAAAACAGCCTGGGGTCAAATTGACCCCAAAGAACACCGACATTAAACATTGAATGGGGTCAAATTGACCCTAAGGTAACAGGAGGGTTAAACATTCTGTTTAGGATGAAGATGTATTAATGTTCCATATGGAAGAAAACTGCTAAATAACTGCTGAGTTGCAGCACCATTGTATAGAAGAATGTATAAATGTATATATCCGTCTTTTGTCATAAATCTCTATGTTCTCACAAAATATACCGAGAATATCGGTAATATGTGATTAATCATGATTAATCCACAAAAACCTGTGATTAACCCGATTAAAATTTGTAATCGTTTCACAGCCCTAATATAAATATAGATTAATGTGTGTGAATATATATACATATAAATATATATATGTGTATTTATACGTATACATATTTATTAATATGTATATATGTATACATATAAATATTCATTCATATGTATATACATATAGATATATATTTATATATATATTTAAACATATATATTTTTATATATATACTTATACACATAAATATATATATGAATATAGATATATATATACATGTGTAAATATATATATATATACATATAAATAAATATTTATATGCATAAATATATATTTATATGTATAAATACATATACTTATACATATAAATATATATTTATATATAAAAGTTGACGAGGGGACCCAGACTCACTCGTCACGGCATTGTGAAAAGGACTTGGGGGGCCAAAGGTCAGTCGAATCGAGCGGAAATCAGATTAGCTAACGTTATTAATCCTCAGTGGAGAAACTCATTGGCCACCAAAGATTCACATAGACAACGAGACGCAACAGACAAGCAACAACACCAGAAAAAGGCTTTTATAAAACAGGAGCGACATCAAAAAGAAGCTAAAGCTAAAAAAACAAACCACCGCTTTTCTTTTAATGTGGATCTTTGCTCATTAAATTAAATTGAGCCCAGAGGAAACGCATTGAAAACATATACTGATACATATCCCTCTTCTACCCAATCAGTCACCATCAAAACGCTCAACGATGTTGCAGCGCATTTCTTTAGATGACTGGCTCCCATCTGGTTGTTCATTTAATTGCTGGCTTTCCCAATGAATGGTGATGAGATGATTCAAAGGAAAGGTGGATACGGACACTGTGACGCGCAAACATTTCGTCACGCTCGTCTTCTTTGAAACAATCAACACAAACGACTTCCGTTCGCCGAATGGAATCAAAAAAAGGGGAAACTTTTTGGAATCCGGACTCCACAGAGGCGAACGGCTCATCGGGGAACTATATATATTTTTAAATGTCATCCTCCTAATAAAAGTGTTGGGGCTCATCTCATCGGGGTTTTTTTCTTTTTTCAAAGCTCACCCCAACTTCTGTCGTCGTTACGTCTTTTCACGGATTC
Organism: Pseudoliparis swirei; assembly: GCF_029220125.1. Classification (NCBI taxonomy): domain Eukaryota; kingdom Metazoa; phylum Chordata; class Actinopteri; order Perciformes; family Liparidae; genus Pseudoliparis; species Pseudoliparis swirei. Next base: position 435,592 of record NC_079395.1, read on the forward strand.
CCATCGTGTTGAAAATGAAGCAACATCGGAGTCTTTTATTTTGAAGGCGACCTCTAAATTTCGATAACCTTGTTGGAGAGGAGGAGGTGTCCACTTCAATTATGCGAAATCCCGGTCGTTCACTACAAGTTCAAAACGGGGAGCGCTTTGAAAATATTAAATCCAAAAATCATCTTTTTCTATAAAGGTGTGAGACACATGGCGAGTTCCAGAAAAAAAACATTCATGTGTTCAATCGTGTAGCAATGGTTTTTTTCTTTTGTTGTTGTTGTTTTTTCCCCGGGTAAATACCAGCAGCGGGGATTTAGTCACAAAAGGACATTTAAAAACATCCAAACGTACACATTCATTCCACCGGAGAAAATAGGACAAAGGCGGCAAGCGGATGAGTGAAGGAAATGAGGGATGACGAGGAAAAATTACCGAGCTCAGCAAACGCTTGATGGACTGGGAGAAAAAACAAATTATCTTCGGGGGACTCAATTTACTAAATGATGCAGGTATTTTTAGAATAATTCCAAATCTGGTGGTGGTTTGATGTCAAAGCTCTTATTTTATATGAAAGGCCCTGATTGGTTGATGGCGTGCAACGTGTAGCTCTATCACTTTACTCCCTCCACTTCATCATTTAACAATACTTTCACATTCAAATTAATAACAATACAAGTATCAGCTGAAGTCAACATCTCTCTTTCCCGCCCGTCTCTCTCTTTGTCTCTCATTCATTTGTTGTCATTTAAGGTTATATACTGACAGCAGGCACGTGCACAGACATTTTGGGGGGCAGGTGCTCAAACCAAAAAAAAGGGCACCCAATGGCAAAAGAAAATTCTGACAGAGTTGAAGCATAAGCAACAATACACTGATGATGCTGTCCTCGACCTGCGTTTCCTCTGGGCAGCATCAGACCACTAGCTTACATTTTCTTTATGAATAAAGATGAATTATTATATAGCAACAACAGTACAAGCGTTCTGATTGGCTAATGGGTCGTCATGCCAGCCACGTATTGCCCTCCTCGTTGGTCTGACACGGATCCGTATTGCCCTCTGACCTCATTTTCAAAATGAGCGATATTGATAGACATCAACAGCCAAGAGCAGTGGTCCTCAAACTAAGGCCCACGGGCCGGATACGGCCCGCCTCCACATTTGGCCCGGCCCTCTGAACAATACCAGAGAGGCCTTATGATTTTTTTTTCAGTCTGGCCTCGCAAATCCTAGACTAGCCCCTGTTAAATAGAACGGAATAAGAACTCTCCCTCTCTCTCTCTTTTCTCTCTCTCTCCTCTCTCTCCCTCTCTCTATTCTCTAAACATAAGAGAATAGAGAGCCCCCCCCGCAGAACGAAATTTTCGGATATTAGTCAGTCGCGCGCAATTCCAGGATGCTTTATTTTCATTGGTTGCTGGATTAAATTTTACCCAGATACGTTTTTTTTTCTGATTGGCTATTGTGTAGTAGCCCATTTCTTTTTTTTGATTGGCTGATAAGTGGCTCCTCACAGCAGAACTAGAGGGGAGCGCTTGATTCCTCCACGGTGAGGGCAGCGCGGCCAGCTCATGTTGGCGCGCTGCGGCACATTAAAACATTAAATAGCCGAGAGTTATTTTCAGCGTGAGAAATGCGATGTGTGGCGGGAGTGTGTGACTTAAGACCGAAATGAGTGAGTCTCACGTTCAATGCGTGACACTTGAGAGCCCTGTGTTTGTCTGGTGCTGCGGGTCAGAGGAGAAGGAGGTGCATCCGTTTCGTGGCGCGAGGAGCACTGCGCGGAGGAGGAAGTGGAGGAGGAGGGAGGGGCGTGGCGGGGGGAGGGGGAGGAGGGCCGTGAGCGCCGCGGAGCGGGTCGGGGCGAAATTCTCACAATAACTCAAATAAATGCCCCGTCGGATATTAAAACACATTTGGGGGGAGTTTATGACCGAGAGAGTAACTTTTATTCTTAAATACGGATGAATGAAAAAAATGTGTCTCCAGGAAAAAGGGCCCTTTACTCATCCAGGGCAAAGGGGCGGAGCTTGAGCACCACTAGGGCTCTATCTGTGCACGTGCCTGACTGTATGCTTTGGAATTCTCAATGTTATTTTAAATACGACATTTTCTCACTTTCTCATGTCTCGAGCGAGATTTCACAAAATGTGTGTTTTGTGAAAGTCCTGGAATCCCATTTATCAGCATTTTGCAAAATACAACTGACACATCCCTTCTTTTTTACTCTTGAGTCAATAACTCTTTTAATCTTTCTCCCCTCCGATGACGTTGACATGGAAAGAAGCGAACTGGGAGGATTCTCGCTTGACGACGCTCCTCATCGCCTCAAAAGCACGAAACCTTCCACGTCCGAATTATCTCAACTTTCGGGAATTTGGCTGAAAAACGGACAAAGACAATGTGACGCCCGGAGAGTGTTGGTAGTTTAGTTAGTTCCCGCGTGTCAATAATCAATTATTCGGAGCAATGTCAAACATCTGTCGTCCATGTGAAGATATGGTGGAGTCTTCTTTGTGTGCGAGGAGCGTCTCAATTCACCTCAAACTGAAAACCAGTGTTCTACTGCCCTCTGGTGGTCGGAGGCTGCACACTGCAGGCCAAACACAAGCTATTGAGCTGGTGTGGAAAAGAACATTAGTTTTTAAAATAATCACACAACACAAATAACAAATATCAAACTGATATGTTATTACTGCAGCGGTAACTGAGTAAATGTACTTTACTACTGTGTTAAAGTAAGTTACCCAGTTAGTCTGACTTGAGTATTTTCATTTGATGCTCTTTTATACTTCAACTCCACATTTCAGAGGGAAATATATTTATTTTCACTCTAATGAATTTATTGCAGATAGTTTTATTTATGTATTGAATAAGCAAATGAAATATAAATAATGTTATAATTAAACCACACAGCAATGTCACGAATGAACATTAAGATGCATCGATAGCAATAATCTAACAGTTTAATATGTAATAATCTAACGATGACTGAGCCCATTTTCGCCCAACGATAAATACTTTTGGAGAACCACTTGGTGTTCATGTTCTCATAGAACCTTGCAGACTTTGACTGGAGCCAGAACCTTTGAGCAGGATTCTTTTATCCCGGAGCGTGTGTGTTGCTGCTCGTCTTTCTGACGTAAACGACCTGAAGACGTCGTGACGCCCCGATGGAGCCGAGGCCACGCCTCCTCCTGAGGATGGAGCCGAGGCCACGCCTCCTCCTGAGGATGGAGAGGCACGGCGACTCCATCACTCGGGGCAACGCCGCAAAGGAGAGGTCCTGTCTGTGAGGGACGAGGCGACCGGAGAGGCAGACAGGCACACAGACAGACAGACAGAGAGAGAGAGATAAAGAGGCAGATGGACAGACAGACAAGGGAGTGGGAAGCTCACCTGGGCCTTTCTTCCTGTAGTCAGACACACCTGAGAGAGCACACAGTGAGAGAGCAGCCATCTTAGCGTGGGCTTTTTATTGTTGCTGTCAACAGGTATATTTTATTTAGTGTAAGTGGGCGTGACTCCTAAATGACCAACACATTGTGTGACTGTATATTTTATGTTTTTATTTAACCCCACATGGTTTACTTTCTTGTCTGTGCACTTTGATGCATGTATTAAATGTAGAAGTGACTCCACCCGTCTGTGAGTCCTGTGTTTCCGGTCCAGTGGCCTCTGGCCCCAGTGCATTCTGGGTGTTTCCCTGAGGGGGAACCAGAGGGTTGGCGCCTCGCTTCCACAGCGACACCGTGAGTCAGGACACAGTGGACCGGAAGAGCAGAAGCACTCAGCTGGGGAGCGCTCACCTCTTTCACATCCCTGGTTCAGACACTTAAAGGCACAGCACACACACCACATGCAGGAAACAGGGTCACACTCGTGACCTCCAGAGGAGCCGACCTCCGGGTTTGAGAAGTGAAGCCGACGCACGGAAAGAACCTGAACGTTACATGAAACCTTCAGTGAAGTCTGTGAGACGTGTTGGACCACCACCTCAGTTATGGAAAAGAACGATGAGAGATTTACTGATTGATTATGATACTTTATTTTATAATGCAACACAGTACATCATTTGTACGTTGATTGGGAAAACAACAACAACATTTAGTCTCACAAATGTATTGATAGAATAATTTGCATGAAGTTCTAAGAACAAAATATCTCCGATAAAGAAGCTCTGGTGCTTTCTCTCTTTAAGACCAATGCAGAGGAAGAGAAACTTAAATTAAAGAATACATCAATAACAATATTCATCAAACATTTAGAGCTCAGAGCATTTTACATTTCCCTGCAGATAAATATGAGTTCAGGTAAACAAAGAGCATCATGAGCAGTGAGAGCCTCCATGACTCAACACACACAGGAAGGAGCGCCACCTACAGGAACTCAGACACCTACACAACAACAAGGAGAAGATGGACAAGTCCCGCCCACAAGGTTTGATTGACAGGTGAAGAAAAGTCTGCTCAGAGACGATGATGGAAACAAAATAAGTTTAAGACTTAAAACACAGACTTTAACCAGATGTCCCTGAACTCACTTCTGCCTATTTGAGTTTACTGAACTCAACAGTGTCTCCAGAAGAATAATAATCAAACCCAAGTCCAGCATAGAGAGGCTGAGTGAATGTGGTCTGGACTCTGTGGAGGAGAGTCATGGTGTCAGAGACGCTGTAGAAGGACAGAATACCTGCTCTGTGATCCAGGTACACTCCTAATCTGGAGGACTGAGGACCAGAGACGGGAGTTTGGACATTGTTGTGATAAAATGTAAAACTGTCATCGTCACAAAGTAACGCCCAAGATTTATTATTCCATCCAAACACACATTCATCCATGCTCCCTGTTCTGATGATATTCTTGTATGAGACGGCAACATAAACTCCTCCTCTCCACTCCACCTCCCAGTAACAAAGTCCAGTCAGACTCTCTCTACTCAGGACCTGACACCTTGCAGTGAACCTGTCTGAGTGACTAGAATAAGACTGATCTTCACTCATAAATGTTGCTTTTCTGTTCCCATCAGATAATAACAGACGTGTGTGTGCTGTGTTTGGATCCAGAGTGATGTCACATGAATACCTTAAGAATCCAGCTCTGGTCTCGGGCTCTGCTTGTGAAGGAGACAGTAAATCGTCCACTTCAGTCACTGCCAGTGAGACGTTTGTCCACTTGTCCCCCAGAACGTCCTGTAGTTTATCTCTGACTTCTGACACAGCCGCCGTCACGTCCTCAAAGTGTCTCAGAGGACGGATATCGATGCCGGACGAGTGTGTAGACTCAGCGCGTGGTGACAGTGAGGGGTAGTGGAGGAGAAACTGCTTGAGATCCTCTGTGTGTGACAGCAGCTTCAGCTCAGCCTCGGTCCTCTTCAGCTCAGTGATCTCCTGCTCCAGCTTCTCCTGAAGCTCTTGGACTCGACTCACTTCAGTTCTCTGCCGGGATCTGACCTGCTGCTTCACGTCAGAGCTTCTGTTCTCCATGAGCCGGATCAGCTCAGTGAAGATCTTCTCACTGTCCTCCACTGTTTTATCAGCAGAGGTTGAGGGCCTCCACCTCCTGATGGAGCAGCTTCAGGTCTTTCTCTCGGTCCTGGATTCTCTGCTGGATGTTGAGTCGACTCCCCTCCAGCTCTCTCTGCCTCTCGGTCCTTTCTGCTGCAGCTGAGACTGTGTCGTGGCCTTTATGTTCATCCATTAAGCAGAGGTAGCAGATACACTGCTGATCAGTACGGCAGAAGATCTTCATCTCCTCTTTATGACGAGAGCAGATGTTCTCCTGGAGCTGGTTGGAGGGCTCCACCAGCTTGTGTTTCTTTAATTGAGGAACATCATAATGACGCTGAAGATGTTTCTCACAGTAAGAAGCCAGACACACCAGACAGGACTTGAAGGCCTTCAGTCTCCTCCCAGTGCAGACATCACAGGCCACATCTTCAGCTCCAGCATAGCAGTGGTCAGCAGGAGCAGCTTGGAGTCCAGTCTTCTTCAGCTGCTCCACTAGAGCTGCCAACATGGTGTTCTTCAGCAGGACAGGCCTCAGTGTGAAGGTCTGCCTACACTGAGGGCAGCTGAGGAGTTTCTTCCCCTCCTCTTCCTCCCAGTGGGCTTTAATACAGTTCATGCAGTAGCTGTGTCCACAGGGAATAGTCACCGGATCCTTCAGGAGATCCAGACAGATGGAACAAGAGAAGGTTTCCCGATCCAGCTGAACTCCTTTCTGCTCCATTTCACCTCTCAGGAGCAACGACTGTCTGAGTTTCACTTCCTCAGAAGCGACTCTGCTTTGACTTCTGATGTGAACAACATGTGACGGTTCAGTGAACGGGGCGTGTCAGCTCTAGTGGGAGGGAACCAGGAAGTGTGTGGACAGAGTGCAGCCGCCTGTGTTTGAGAGCAGGAGGAAGAGGGAGGGGCTTATCAAGCTGTACTTCATTCCTGGAAGAGGAGCTGAAAGAGGAAGTGAAGAAAAAAATAGGATATTTAATATTCAAAAAACAAAGTTTAGCATCTGAAACATCCCAAAGGATAATAAATGTTTTTTCAGTCTGACTGAGTAGCAGGTTAACGTTAATGAAGCAGATGATCACGTGGAGCACCACTTGATATCAGATGGAGAGCTGCCCACAGGGTGAACCACACGGATGACTGTCCACCTTGAAGTTTATTATTCATTATAAATATACACTACCATTCAAAAGTTTGGGATCACTTAGAAATGACTTTATTTTCAAAGAAAAGCATTGTTTTTTTCAATAAAGGTAACATTAAATTAATCAGAAATACACTCTCTACATTGTTAATGTGGTAAATGACTATTCTAGGTGGAAGTGTCTGGTTTCTAATGAAATATCTCCATAGGTGTATAGAGGCCCTTTTACATAAACTATCACTCCAGTGTTCTAATGGTACATTGTGTTTGCTAATCGCCTTAGAAGACTAATGTCTGATTAGAAAACCCGTGCAATTATGTTAGCACAGCTGAAAACAGTTATGCTGGTGATATAAGCTATACAACTGGCCTTCCTTTGAGCTTGAAGTTTGTAGAACAAAATACTTCAAATATTAATCATTATTTCTAACCTTGTCAATGTCTTGACTATATTTTATATTCATTTGATAAATAAAAGTGTGATTTTTCATGGAAGACACGAAATTGTCTGGGTGATCCCAAACTTTTGAACGGTAGTGTTTGTGTGTGATCTTAATTGATTTTTGTTGAATCCCAGTAAAACCTGAACTATTTAATTTGGTGCTTTTTCCCCACAACAATTGAGCTCTGTAGCTGAACCTGGTGACTAGTCCATAAACCTGAGTTACAATAATTAAAATAGAGCCACAGGTTACACATCTGTAGTCCTAGAACCACACAAATGGACCCGTGACCCTTTCAGTCACGTGGGTCGAGGTCACCCAGAGGTCAAACCCCATTACAGTTTTCCTCAATTGCTAAAACACTAAAACCCATTGGTTGAACAAAGTTCTCAGACGCCTGAACTCATTTAGCTAATTGTGCAGTCTGTTGTCAATACCGTAAACTATTTCACATGGTAAAACACAATTTGCAGATCTCACTTAGACTTTTCAGCAACACTCTAAACACATCCTCAGTCTCAAAACACATTCTGCCCTCTAATGCACACGTCATCCATACTGTAAACACAAGGGGCAACGATGAAAGACAAAGAGAACACACGTCATGGATCAACACAATCACTCTAAATGGATTTAACTCGTATCAAATGATGTGACACAACCAAAATAAGCCAGTGGAGAGCAAACAGGTGGTTGAAGGTGGGAAGGAGAAAGTCTGAGAATGGATAGAAGAAACAATGTGAGAGGATGAGGGCAAGTGTGTATGCAAGGTGGGCGACGAGGAGGAGGAGGAGGGCGTATGAGGTGGGCGACGAGGAGGAAGAGGAGGAGGGCGTATGCGAGGAGGGCGACGAGGAGGAGGAAGGTGTATGCGAGGTGGGCGACGAGGAGGAAGAGGAGGAGGGCAGATGCGAGGTGGGCGACGAGGAGGAAGAGGAGGGCGTATGCGAGGTGGGCGAAGAGGAGGAAGGTGTTTGCGAGGTGGGCGACGAGGAGGAAGAGGAGGGCATATGCGAGGAGGGCGACGAGGAGGAAGAGGAGGAGGGCGTATGCGAGGTGGGCGACGAGGAGGAAGAGGAGGAGGGCGTATGCGAGGTGGGCAACGAGGAGGAGGGCAGATGCGAGGTGGGCGACGAGGAGGAAGAGGAGGAGGGCGTATGCGAGGTGGGCGACGAGGAGGAAGAGGAGGGCGTATGCGAGGTGGGCGACGAGGAGGAAGAGGAGGAGGGCGTATGCGAGGTGGGCGACGAGGAGGAGGAGGAAGGTGTATGCGAGGTGGGCGACGAGGAGGAAGAGGAGGGCGTATGCGAGGTGGGCGACGAGGAGGAAGAGGAGGGTGTATGCGAGGTGGGCGAAGAGGAGGAAGAGGAGGGCGTATGCGAGGTGGGTGACGAGGAGGAAGAGGAGGGCGTAAGCGAGGTGGGCGAAGAGGAGGAGGGCGTATGCGAGGAGGGCAACGAGGAGGAAGAGGACACAGAGTGTAACCCGTGGCGACCCTGGAGCAGCAGCCAGAGACCAGGTGATGGTCCACAGACGACGAGGGCAGCAGGACTTGGACTCAGCCCGATGTGAGCCGATGTTGTGCGTCGCCATGGTGACGGCGTTCAGGGGGCGGGGTCAGGATGCTCCCGTCTCTCGGTGGTCGCACATGTTCTGGACTCCGCTCTCTGCAGCTGCTTCAAAGACACACAAGAGGCTTCTTCCCCCGGCGCCTCAGGAGAGGACATGTTGCTTGTGATGTGGACGAAGTGCTCCGCCCCGGAGACCAGAAGAAGCCCGTTGGTGACATGTTGACTCCCTTCACTGGAGGAGTGTCGACTGCAGGAGGCCCGCAGTGCATTGGAGGCTGGATCATGGACCATGAACTCACCGTGGGGCCTTGACCATCCTGCTTTCTATTGGTTACGCTGACAGGACGGACTGACCAATACATGTTGACTGGTTGCAGCTTCATCCCAACAAAGAACAAGAATGACCGTCTGACAGAGACAAAGGACACGCTGTGAGCTGCAGAGTGCAGTCCTGTAACAATAGGGTACAAGGAGGAGAAAGAACAAAAGAAATGCAGAGAGCAAAGCACAGGAGGAAATCTATCAATGTGTAGCGACTCATAAAACATGTTTTCCTTCGTATGAAATTTGATTAAAAATCTACTTCTCCCTGAGAACTATATGTTTTGAACAATGTGTTTTCTATTTATTGGTGTATTGTTTACTGACTGCTTGATAGTGAATATTATATGGATCACTTTGTTTATGATTTGAGAGCAGTGTTTGATTTTGAGCACAGGTAAAACTGTTTTGAGTTTCAAGAAATGTGTCTTAGCAATCGAGAAAAACTGAAACACTGGACACAGAGAAACATCCCACGTCACTCACAGCCACGCCCCCTTCGTCACGGTCCAAATCCAAATCCACGATCGATCCTGTCCAACAGAAGTCCGTCACGTTTACAAGACAGAGTTCAGGACATGTTCACCCCCGAAAGAAAGAAGAGAAGAAAGAAAAGAGGAACGTGCCCTGACGCACACGGCCACACGACCAGATCACGTGACTCACCGTGTCGCCCTTGTTCATGTTTTGGTTGTTCAAAGTTGGATTCATGTTTCTTTCGGCTCCCCCGCGTTGCGTTCACTCACTGGAAGCTGGGAAGATGCGTTCAAGGTCCAACAGCCGCCTCTCCTCCTCAGGGACAACTTCAATAACAAGAAGAAGAAGGAACACACACACACACACACACACCGGGCCGACGATTCGAGGCTGAACTCCTTTCTGCTCCTTTTCACCTCTCAGGAGCAACGACTGTCTGAGTTTCACTTCCTCAGAAGCGACTCTGCTTTGACTTCTGACGTGAACAACATGTGACGTTCAGTGAACGGGGCGTGTCAGCTCTAGTGGGAGGGAACCAGGAAGTGTGTGGACAGAGTGCAGCCGCCTGTGTTTGAGAGCAGGAGGAAGAGGGAGGGGCTTATCAAGCTGTACGTCATTCCTGGAGGAGGAGCTGAAAGAGGAAGTGAAAAAAAATAGGAAAATTAATAATCCAAAAACATAGATTTGCATCTGAAACACCCAAAGGATAACAAATGTTTTGTCAGTCTGACTGAGTAGCAGGTTAACGTTAATGGTTCTTTAAGGAACCCTGGTGTGAAAGGTTCTTTGTGGAACCAGAAGTCGTGTTTGTGGACCTCACGGCGGCGGGTCATCGCTCCACCTTCGCGGTCCCTCTCCGTTTATAAACGGTGGCCTCAACGCCGGCGAGGGGTTTCCTTTGTGCCGACGGTCGACCTTCTTGAGTCGTCCCAGTTCCCCCGTTCACTTTGGTTTAGTCTGCAGTTTATTTTTATTTCTTTAATATCGTTCCGCATTTCTGCATTTAGTTAAAACACAAAGGGATCGGGAAGAGGCGAGCGGGGGATCTAACGCGGGGACGCTCGTCCTCGGGGGAAATCATCGCCGGCTCCGGGTACCGCCGCTCGGTTCTCCGCTTCCTCGGAGAACCGTTCCTAAAAAAGCGAGAGCGGCGGCGAGGACGTCGTCTCATCTCGCTCGCTTCATCTCCCGGAGGACGAGGCGCCGCGAGCCTCCGGAGGCGACTTCCTGTTTGTTTGTTTGGGGGCTGAAACACGACAGGAAGCTTGTTTTGTGCTTGAAAGGAGGAGCGAGAGCGGGAGGGCAAACAGAAGAGAGAGGAGAGCTCTTTGAAAAGGAACGCCAGGATCTGGAGTTGGGGTTTAATCAGCGAGCGCCATTTCCCACAAAACCCCCAAATGTCCGGAGGTCAAAAGGTCAACGCTCGTCAAGAGGAGCGAGTCCACGGGAGAGCGGAGGAACTTCCTCGCCCTCTCTCTCTCTCTGGCCCTCTATACAGGACTGTCTCAGAAAATTAGAATATTGTGATGAAGTTCTTTATTTTCTGTAATGCAATTTAAAAAACAAAAATGTCATGCATTCTGGATTCATTACAAATCAACTGAAATATTGCAAGCCTTTTATTCTTTTAATATTGCTGATTATGGCTTACAGCTTAAGAAAACTCTGAAATCCTATCTCATAAAATTTTAATATTTCCTCAGACCAAGTAAAAAAAAAGATTTATAACAGCTGAGTGTTTGTCAAGGCTCAGGAAACCCTTGCAGGTGTTACGAGTTAATTAGACAATTCAAGTGATTTGTTTAATACCCTACTAGTATACTTTTTCATGATATTCTAATATTTAGAGATAGGATATTTTAGTTTTCTTAAGCTGTAAGCCATAATCAGCAATATTAAAAGAATAAAAGGCTTGCAATATTTCAGTTGATTTGTAATGAATCCAGAATGCATGACATTTTTGTTTTTTTAATTGCATTACAGAAAATAAAGAACTTCATCACAATATTCTAATTTTCTGAGACAGTCCTGTATATATATATATATATGTATATATACACATATATATATGTGTATATATATATGTATGTATATAAGTATATGTATATATATAAATATATATATGTATTTATATTAGGGCTGTGAAACGATTAACATTTTTAATCGGGTTAATCACAGGTTTTTGTGGATTAATCATGATTAATCACATATTACCGATATTCTCGGTATATTTTGTGAGAACATAGAGATTTATGACAAAAGACAGATATATACATTTATACATTCTTCTATACAATGGTGCTGCAACTCAGCAGTTATTTAGCAGTTTTCTTCCATATGGAACATTAATACATCTTCATCCTAAACAGAATGTTTAACCCTCCTGTTACCTTTCGGGTCCATTTGACCCCATTCAATGTTTAATGTCAGTGTTCTTTGGGGTCAATTTGACCCCAGGCTGTTTTTCACTGTGTCAAACATATAAGAAATATCAACTTTTTTATTTATTTAAAGGGCTATTTAGGTAGTCAACAAACAAACATAAAGTACCTCACACTTAAACTTGGGAAGCAATATTAATTCTAATAATTTTCTGGAGGTTTTAATTGCTGGGGTCAAATTGACCCCGAGGGTAAAATATGTTAGTAAATGTAAAGGTAACAGGAGGTTTAAACAGAGCATTTCTCTCTTGTTTGTCAACCATTAACTCCACCATGATACAATCTAAAGGCCTCTAGTCTTCCTCTAGCAGCTGCTGAGGCAAACTGACTGTGTGGGTTTTCTTCATGAACTGGGCCGTGATGAAAGGGACGGCGGGGACACCGCTGCAAAGCTGAAACCTCACCGGCCTGGACAGGTGGACAGATTGACAAGTGACTTTTTTTTTGCTCGGTCCCGATGCGCGCGCGGAGCTCTGTGGCGCGAGACGGAGATCGATAAGTGTTAACGCAACGCGAAGAGACAGAAATGACATGCTGCTGTGGAGATACGATCAACAACAGACGTTTAGTTTAATAAAAGAACAAAGACGTGCTATAGAGAACATGTCAGGGGGCGGGCCAATCTTTTTAATGTCATGTGATCTACCAACACTACGCCGCGATCGACTGGCAGGTCGCGATCGACGTGTTGAGACCCTGATCTACAGGAAGTAAAAGTCGTAACAAGGTTTCCGGAGGTGAACCTGCGGAAGGATCATTACCGATGAACAGACCGTCTGCATGAGAGCGGACAGAGTTCAGATTGAAGTGGTGGATTGGAAGCTCATTTTGCAAGTGACTTTTTTTTCGTCCCAATGTGCGCACACGCCGGCATCCGAGCTCTGGGGTGCGCGAGACGGAGATCAGAGTCGTGTTAACGCGACACGAGAGACAGAATGACACGCTGCTGGAGAGACGACCAACAACAGACGGATTGGAAGCTCATTCTGCGCATGCGTTAAATGCGTTAAAAAAAAAAACGAAGTTAAACCTGTAATTGAATTAACTGAGTTAACGCGTTATTTTTCACAGCACTAATATGTATGTATATAAGTATATGTATATATATAAATATATATATGTATATATGTGTGTATATATAAGTATATGTATATATATATACACACATATATATATATACAGGACTGTCTCAGAAAATTAGAATATTGTGATGAAGTTCTTTATTTTCTGTAATGCAATTAAAAAAACAAAAATGTCATGCATTCTGGATTCATTACAAATCAACTGAAATATTGCAAGCCTTTTATTCTTTTAATATTGCTGATTATGGCTTACAGCTTAAGAAAACTCAAATATCCTATCTCTAAATATTAGAATATCATGAAAAAGTATACTAGTAGGGTATTAAACAAATCACTTGAATTGTCTAATTAACTCGAAACACCTGCAAGGGTTTCCTGAGCCTTGACAAACACTTAGCTGTTATAAATCTTTTTTTTTACTTGGTCTGAGGAAATATTAAAATTTTATGAGATAGGATTTTAGAGTTTTCTTAAGCTGTAAGCCATAATCAGCAATATTAAAAGAATAAAAGGCTTGCAATATTTCAGTTGATTTGTAATGAATCCAGAATGCATGACATTTTTGTGTTTTTTTAATTGCATTACAGAAAATAAAGAACTTTATCACAATATTCTAATTTTCTGAGACAGTCCTGTATATGTATAGATATTTATATATCTATACATACATATATATATATATATATATATACATCAGTGTGCTGATCAATCAGACCTCCGATGTGTCTCCTAGCTCCGGCGTGATCACCATGTTGTGAGTTTAGAGTCTCTTTGAGTTTTAATTGTCTCTCCGCATCCCGTCGGCCAATGAAATTGTCACTTTGCTGGCAGATTAGCCTCAAATGTGTTTTTCTTCCGGCGTTAACGACTCGGCGGCGGCTCCACGGCGACCGCCGGGTCGGCAGGTAACGGCCACTTCACCGCCCAAGTGCCCAATTAAATCCCAGAGAGCGTGCTCGTGTTTTCCTCGGCGAGGGCTCATCTCTTTTCACCTCCTCGGCGGCCATGACACCTCCTCCGGCCGGCGCCTCCTCCCGAGGAGACGAGACGTTGACGACCGATTCTTTATCTTTATTTATATATATAGAAACATAGAGAAAGAGAGAAATGGCTTCTTTAAATGGCCTCTTAATATGTGTGTGTGTGTGTGTGTGTCGAGTGAAGAGTCTGGCCGACTGCACGGCGTCACCGTGTGTCCCTGCAGGTTACCACACACACACACACACACACACACACACAAAGATACACACACACACACACTGAGACACACACACACGCAGAGACACGCACACACAGACACACACAGACACACACACACACAGACACACACACACACAGACACACAGAGACACACACACACACACACAGACACACAGACAGACACATACCCAGGGTGGTAGGAGGTGAGGAAATGGGAGAGGGGGAGGAGCTTGTTTCCTCGTAGTGTTGGTTCTGGTGCCCCCTGTGGACTAAAGTGGTAGTGTTGGTTCTTTCTCTTTCTCTCTCTCTCTGTCTCCTCTCTCTCTCTCTGCCTCTCTCTCTTTCTCTATCTCTCTCTCTGTCTCCCTCTCTCTCTCTGCCTCTCTCTCTTTCTCTTTCTCCCTCTCTCTGTCTCCCTCTCTCTCTTTCTCTTTCTCTCTCTCTCTGTTTCTCTCTCTCCCTCCCTCCTTCTCTCTGCTGCAGACCAGTCTGGTCCGGTGGGTTCGGGTCAACCTCTAGTCAACGCCATGAGGACCGGCTCGGCTCGGCTCTGATCGGAGGTGCTGGACCTTGTTTCACCTTCTCTTCTCCTCACTGTTTTTGGACTTTCTTCTCACCATCAGAGTCCGGAGAGGACACTCCCACATCTCGTTGACGAGCAGTCGTCTTCGGAGAAGATGGCGACGGCGACAAAGAAATCCATCAAAAAGTTAAACGTTTTGGATAATTGTTCCCGCCCCAGTCGGATTGATTAAAAAGAAGTGTCAGAAGTTCATTGAAAAGTGTCTCTTAAAATCTGCGCGACCGTCTCGGTGCACAAAGAAGTAATTAAACCGGCCGCCGGGAAAAAAAAGACTTCCACGCCGTTATCTTGGAATGCAAAAAACCCAAAGCAATATGGGCCGAAAATTGATTTTGTTCCCTATTTTTTTCGGTGGGGAAATTGCAATTTAAATTAAATGAAACTTTTCTTTCTCCGGATAATGAACAGAAGGGTCCAGCCGGGCGTCTGAGGACGTGAAGTGATGTTCACCGTGTTCTGCAGCTGTAGATTAGTGGGCCGGACCCGGGCTCAGACACCCGGGGACACGGAGATGGGCAGGAATATAATAAAGACCACGGCCAGACACTCAGGAAGTCAGTCAGCACGCATTCAGAGACAAACGCTATTTGAGATTATTGTTGTTGTGCTTTATTTTAAGTAATACACAATCTGGTATATAATATTCATAACAATGTTGTCCTCAACTGGGGAAAACAATATTTTTTGTTAATACTCTACATCATGTTCTAAAAAGGAATACAAAATAAATTCAGCTGAATATTAATTTGTCTTACCTTATATATTATTTATTATTTGTTGCTATATTTTAATTAATACATCGAAATGCACCATTTATTAGCAAAAGCTGATTAATAATATTCGTAACTATGTTCTCGCCTGAATTTTTTTACTTTTTTTCATACTCCATATTATTTATTATTTTTAGCTATATTTGAATTCATACATCTTAAAGTTATCATCCATTTAATTGCAAAAACTGGTATATAATATTCTTAACTATGTTCTCGCCTGAAGAAAAGTTAATTTTGTAATACTCAGCCCGACATCATGTTCTAAATAGGAATAAAATAATGTTTTTTTCCAGGTGAGTATTAATTTTTCTTACCTTTATTATTTTTTGCTATATTTTAATCAATACATCGAAAAGTAATAATCCATTTATTAGCAAATACTGGTGTATAATATTCATAACAATGTTGTCCTCACCTGAGAAAAAACTAATTTGTTTTAATGGTCAGCCCTAAATCATGTTCTAAATAGGAATACAACATTTTAAAATTTTCAGCTAAGTATTAATTTTCTATAATAATATTATTTATTATTTAGTGCTATATTTGAATCAATACATCTTAAAGTAATACTCCATTTATTAGCAAAAATTGGGATAAAATATTCGTAACTATGTTCTCGTCTGAAAAAAAGTTATAATTATTTTAATACTCCTACGCCCTACATCATGTTCTAAATAGGAATAAAAACATATATGTTAATTTTTTTCAGTTGAGTTTAAATTTGTCTTACTTTACATATTATTTATTATTTGTTGCTTTATTTTAATTAATACATATAATAGTAAGACTCCATTTATGAACAAAAAACTGGTATATAATATTCGTAATTATGTAAAGTTACTTTTGTAATACTCAGCATGAATAGGAAAAAAAATGTTTTTTTTCCAGATGAATACTAATTTATCTTACCTTATATATGATTTAGTATTTGTTGCTATATTTTAATTAATTCATTTTATTGGTAAGTATTTTATTCGCAAAAAACTGTTATCTAATATTCGTAAATATGTTGTCCTCACCTGTAAAAAAAAAAAGGCAACCCTACTTGTTCTAAATAGGAATACAAACATATATGTTTTTTTTTTCCAGGTGAGTATTATTTTTTCTTACCTTAAATACATGAATGATTTAAATAATCCCTTTTAAAATTGATCTGATTGCTACCGTCTAGCCGTTTAGCACAATGACTGGACTTCTGGGGGGGGGGGGGGGGGTCATGGGGTCACAGCCAAGTAGAGTTATGAATTTGCCTCAGCCGTCTTTACAACCTGTCCACATACGACATCCCTGACCTTTGACCTCACATCGGGTCAGGAACAACTCCCAAGAAATTGAAAAAACAACCTTTTCTTCTCCCACGGCTCTCTAAACGTCTCCGAACAAGAAGAGTAAAGACTTTTTTTATGACACCGACGTCTACATTCTGGTCACCTCCCTGCGCCGTTAATGTCCTTTTCCTAAATGCTCTTCCTCTTCGGTGGATTGTGACTCGATGAGAGAGAGGCCGATGCCCACCCCCCCCCCGACCCTCCGCGAGTGGATATTTAACTGCTGCAGAGCGGCGGCGGAGGCCGAGAGCGTGACGGCAACGCCCACGCCGTCTGTTTCTCAAGACCCCCAAAGCGCAGATGGGATTTTAATGAGGACAAAAGTTTGAGAAGACTTCAAAGTGCTTTTTTTGTACCCGTCTGTATTTGTAACTTCACCTCAACTCTCACAACTCAAGCACTATTTTTCTTTTCCATCAATAAATTCAAAGAAGAAAAAGAGGAAAATAACTTTTAAACTGTCCCGAATGACACGTCTAGTGTGTGTGGCCAATGCTGGATGTGTGCGGCTCTATAGAGCCGCACGGTGCGACTTCCATGAGCCTGAACATGCTACATGTGCACTAATCCGCCGCTGAAAATAGTCCCCGGACATGTTCACTCCTGTTTGAGGAACGTTTTGCGAAGATTCATATTTATTTGTGACCTTTTATATTTAATATGTTCGTGTTTAGTCGTGACCAATGGAAGTCGGACACAAACACGTTGTCAAATTTGCTCTTTTCATGAAGTTTGTTAACGAGGTAACAAACAAAAAAAACGGAATAACATCGTCCAAGTCGCCCCCTGGTGGTCAGCAGAGAGAATGCAGCTTTAACACGTGAAGCATAGACTTCTCTACAACCAGAGGAGCCGCCCCCTGGTGGTCAGGAGAGAGAATGCAGCTTTAACACGTGAAGCATAGACTTCTCTACAACCAGAGGAGTCGCCCCCTGGTGGCCAGGAGAGAGAATGCAGCTTTAACACGTGAAGCATAGACTTCTATACAACCAGAGGAGTCGCCCCCTGGTGGTCAGGAGAGAGAATGCAGCTTTAACACGTGAAGTATAAATGTTACTTTGTGAAAATAATTGCTGTACGAATGCTTTTGACCAAAAAAAGTTCTCTGCCGATGAAGGTCGTGCGATATGATTGAAAATGTTGGTGTGATGACGATATGAAATTAATGTCAGAGAAAATGTCACGTTTTTCCCGACTATTAAATAGACTATTTCTAATAGGCCTTTTAGCTAATGAACTAAAATAAGATATGATTCCTCGTGTTTTCTTGGAAGGAACTCGGTCCACTCTCTGCATTTACCCATATTAACGCTTAAAGATTAAAATCTGCTTCTTCGTGAGCGCGTCGGAAGGAGAAAACGGGTTTAGCCGAACTAATTAAATCACAGTCAGTGAAGAGTGTTGAGCTCCGGCTCCCAGCCACTCGCACGGCGATGTGATTGCATCGCGGCGATGCAGCAGCTTTTGGGACTCTTAGATCGTACCTTTTTAAATCGTGATGTCTTCGGGGATCTAAATGGCACAAAATGAAAAAAGCGTAATTGTTTTTTTGACATGTGTTTTTATTAATTACAGCCCCGCAGACCTCCGTGTATTCAGTGCATCTTATCGATCAATGGTCCTCCCCTATATTACAGTTCATTGAATGAACTAATAGAGTTCACTGTCTGCGTAGAAGCTTAGAATTAAGTCTCTGGAAGCGCCGCTATTTTCCATATGGAACATTAATACATCTTCATCCTAAACAGAATGTTTAACCCTCCTGTTACCTTTCGGGTCAATTTGACCACATTCAATGTTTAATGTCGGTGTTCTTTGGGGTCAATTTGACCCCAGGCTGTTTTTCACTGTGTCAAACATATAAGAAATATCAACTTTTTCATTTATTTAAAGGGCTATTTAGGGAGTCAACAAACAAACATAAAGTACCTCACACTTAAACTTGCGAAGCAATATTAATTCTAATAATTTTCTGGAGGTTTTAATTGCTGGGGTCAAATTGACCCCGAGGGTAAAATATGTTAGTAAATGTAAAGGTAACAGGAGGGTTAAACAGAAAATGTTTCTCTTGTTTGTCAACCATTAACTCCACCATGATACAATCTAATGGTGGACAGATTGACAAGTGACTTTTTTTTTGCTCGGTCCCGATGCGCGCGCACGGAGCTCTGTGGCGCGCCAGACGGAGATCGATAAGTGTTAACGCAACGCGAAGAGACAGAAATGACATGCTGCTGTGGAGATACGATCAACAACAGACGTTTAGTTTAACAAAAGAACAAAGACGTGCTCTAGAGAACATGTCAGGGGGCGGGCCAATCTCTTTAATGTCATGTGATCTACCAACACTACGCCGCGATCGACTGGCAGGTCGCGATCGACGTGTTGAGACCCTGATCTACAGGAAGTAAAAGTCGTAACAAGGTTTCCGGAGGTGAACCTGCGGAAGGATCATTACCGATGAACAGACCGTCTGCATGAGAGCGGACAGAGTTCAGATTGAAGTGGTGGATTGGAAGCTCATTTTGCAAGTGACTTTTTTTTCGTCCCGACGACCAACAACAGACGGATTGGAAGCTCATTCTGCGCATGCGTTAAATGCGTTAAAAAACAAAACTAGTTAAACCTGTAATTGGATTAACTGAGTTAACGCGTTATTTTTCACAGCACTAATAAATATATATTTATATATAAGAGTTGACGAGGGGACCCAGACTCACTCGTCACGGCATTGTGAAAAGGACTTGGGGGGCCAAAGGTCAGTCGAATCGAGCGGAAATCAGATTAGCTAATGTTATTAATCCTCAGTGGAGAAACTCATTGGCCACCAAAGATTCACATAGACAACGAGAGACGCAACAGACAAGCAACAACACCAGAAAAAGGCTTTTATAAAACAGGAGCGACATCAAAAAGATGCTAAAGCTAAAAAAACAAACCACCGCTTTTCTTTTAACCCTTGTGTTGCCTTTGGGTCATTTTGACCCGATTCAATATTTAACCCTCCTGTCGCCTTCGGGTCAATTTGACCCGATTCAATGTTTAATGTCGGTGTTCTTTCGGGAGTCAACAAACAAACATAAAGTACCTCACACTTAAACTTGGAAAACAATATTAATTCTAATAATTTTCTGGAGATTTTAATAGCTGGGGTTATATTGACCTCAAGGGTAAAATATGTTCGTAAATATAAAGGTAACAGGAGGGTTAAACATTGAATCGGGTCATATTGACCCGAAGGCAACACAAGGGTTAATGAGGATCTTTGCTCATTAAATTAAATTGAGCCCAGAGGAAACACATTCAAAACATATACTGATACATATCCCTCTTCTACCCAATCAGTTACCATCAAAACGCTCAACGATGTTGCAGCGCATTTCTTTAGATGACTGGCTCCCATCTGGTTGTTCATTTAATTGCTGACTTTCCCAACGAATGGTGATGAGATGATTCAAAGGAAAGGTGGATACGGACACCGTGGCGCTTTCTTTTCCGTATCGTCTTCGTTCGACGCGCAAACATTTCGTCACGCTCGTCTTCTTTGAAACAATCAACACAAACGACTTCCGTACGCCGAATGGAATCCAAAAAAGGGGAAACTTTTTGGGATCCGGACTCCACAGAGGCGAACGGCTCATCGGGGAAATATATATATATATTTTTTTTTAAAGTCATCCTCCTAATAAAAGTTAGAGGTTTTCCAGGCACGTCCTACTGGGAGGAGGCCCCGGGGAAGACCCAGGACACGCTGGAGAGATTATATCTCCCGGCTGGCCTGGGAATGCCTCGGGATCCCCCAGAATGAGCTGGAAAGTGTCGCGGGCGAGAGGGAAGTCTGGGTCAACCTGCTGGGTCTGCTGCCCCCGCGACCCGTCCCCGGAATAAGCGGATGAGAATGGATGGATGGGCTCATCTCATCATTTTTTTCCCCGTTTTTTTCAAAGCTCACCCCAACTTCTGCCGTCGTTACGTCTTTTCACGGATTCCCATCGTGTTGAAAATGAAGCAACATCGGAGTCTTTTATTTTGAAGGCGACCTCTAAATTTCGATAACCTTGTTGGAGAGGAGGAGGTGTCCACTTCAATTATGCGAAATCCCGGTAGTTCACTACAAGTTCAAAACGGGGAGCGCTTTGAAAATATTAAATCAAAAAATCATCTTTTTCTATAAAGGTGTGAGACACATGGCGAGTTCCAGAAAAAAAACATTCATGTGTTCAATCGTGTAGCAATGGTTTTTTTTTTTTTTTTTCTTCCAGGGTAAATACCAGCAGCGGGGATTTAGTCACAAAAGGACATTTAAAAACATCCAAACGTACACATTCACTCCACCGGAGAAAATAGGACAAAGGCGGCAAGCGGATGAGTGAAGGAAATGAGGGATGACGAGGAAAAATTGCCGAGCTCAGCAAACGCTTGATGGACTGGGAGAAAAAACAAATCATTTTCGGGGGACTCAATTTAGTAAATGATGCAGGTATTTTTAGAATAATTCCAAATCTGGTGGTGGTTTGATGTCAAAGCTCTTATTTTATATGAAAGGCCCTGATTGGTTGATGGCGTGCAACGTGTGGCTCTATCACTTTACTCCCTCCACTTCATTATTTAACAATACTTTCACATTCAAATTAATAACAATACAAGTATCAGCTGAAGTCAACATCTCTCTTTCCCGCCCGTCTCTCTTTCCTGCTTGTCTCTCTTTTTACCGCTCTTCTCTGTTTTTCCTGCTTGTTTCTCTCTTTCCCCTTGTCACTCTTTCTCGATCTTCTCTCTCTTTACCGCTCTTATTTCTTTCCCGCTCGTCTCTCTTTTCCGCTCTTCTCTCATTCCCGCTCTTCTCTTTTCCCCCCCTCGTCTCTCTCTTTTTCTCTCATTCATATTTTGTCAGGTTATATACTGTATGTTTTGGAATTCTCATTGTTAGTTTAAATACTTTCTAATGTCTATAGCGAGATTTCACAAAATGTGTGTTTTGTGAAAGTCCTTGAATCCCATTTATCAACTTTTTGCAAAATACAACTGACACATCCCTTCTTTTTTCTTTTTTACTCTTGAGTCAATAACTCTTTTAATCTTTCTCCCCTCCGATGACGTTGACATGGAAAGAAGCGAACTGGGAGGATTCTCGCTTGACGACGCTCCTCATCGCCTCAAAAGCACGAAACCTTCCACGTCCGAATTATCTCAACTTTCGGGAATTTGGCTGAAAAACGGACAAAGACAATGTGACGCCCGGAGAGTGTTGGTAGTTTAGTTAGTTCCCGCGTGTCAATAATCAATTATTCGGAGCAATGTCAAACATCTGTCGTCCATGTGAAGATATGGTGGAGTCTTCTTTGTGTGCGAGGAGCGTCTCAATTCACCTCAAACTGAAAACCAGTGTTCTACTGCCCTCTGGTGGTCGGAGGCTGCACACTGCAGGCCAAACACAAGCTATTGAGCTGGTGTGGAAAAGAACATTAGTTTTTAAAATAATCACGCTACACAAATAACAAATATGAAACGGATATGTTATTACTGCAGCGGTAACTGAGTAAATGTACTTTACTACTGTGTTAAAGTAAGTTACCGAGTTAGTCTGACTTGAGTGTTTTCATTTGATGCTCTTTTATATTCCAACTCCACATTTCAGAGGGAAATATATTTATTTTCACTCGACTGAAGTTATTGCAGATAGTTTTATTTATGTATTGAATAAGCAAATGAAATATAAAGAAGCATGTTATAATTAAACCACACAGCAATGTCACGAATGAACATTAAAATGCATCGATAACAAGAATCTAACAGTTTAATATGTAATAATCTAACGATGACTGAGGCCATTTTCGCCCAACGATAAATACTTTTGGAGAACCACTTGGTGTTCATGTTCTCATAGAACCTTGCAGACTTTGACTGGAGCCAGAACCTTTGAGCAGGATTCTTTTGTCCCGGAGCGTGTGTGTTGCTGCTCGTCTTTCTGACGTAAACGACCTGAAGACGTCGTGACGCCCCGATGGAGCCGAGGCCACGCCTCCTCCTGAGGATGGAGCCGAGGCCACGCCTCCTCCTGAGGATGGAGCCGAGGCCACGCCTCCTCCTGAGGATGGAGCTGAGGCCACGCCTCCTCCTGAGGATGGAGCCGAGGCCACGCCTCCTCCTGAGGATGGAGAGGCACAGCGACTCCATCACTCGGGGCAACGCCGCAAAGGAGAGGTCCTGTCTGTGAGGGACGAGGCGACCGGAGAAGCAGACAGGCAGACGGACAGACAAGGGAGTGGGAAGCTCACCTGGGCCTTTCTTCCTGTAGTCAGACACACCTGAGAGAGCACACAGTGAGAGAGCAGCCATCTTAGCGTGGGCCTTTTATTGTTGCTGTCAACAGGAACATTTTATTTAGTGTAAGTGGGCGTGACTCCTAAATGACCAACACATTGTGTGACTGTATACGTTATGTTTTTATTTAACCCCACATGCTTTACTTTCTTGTCTGTGCACTTTGATGCATGTATTAAATGTAGAAGTGACTCCACCCGTCTGAGTCCTGTGTTTCCGGTCCAGTGGCCTCTGGCCCCAGTGCATTCTGGGTGTTTCCCTGAGGGGGAACCAGAGGGTTGGCGCCTCGCTTCCACAGCGACACCGTGAGTCAGGACACAGTGGACCGGAAGAGCAGAAGCACTCAGCTGGGGAGCGCTCACCTCTTTCACATCCCTGGTTCAGACACTTAAAGGCACAGCACACACACCACATGCAGGAAACAGGGTCACACTCGTGACCTCCAGAGGAGCCGACCTCCGGGTTTGAGAAGTGAAGCCGACGCACGGAAAGAACCTGAACGTTACATGAAACCTTCAGTGAAGTCTGTGAGACGTGTTGGACCACCACCTCAGTTATGGAAAAGAACGATGAGACATTTACTGATTGATTATGATACTTTATTTCATAATGCAACACAGTACATCATGTGTACGTTGATTGGGAAAACAACAACAACAACATTTAGTCTCACAAATGTATTAATAGAATAATTTGCATGAAGTTCTAAGAACAAAATATCTCGGATAAAGAAGCTCTGGTGCTTTCTCTCTTTAAGACCCATGCAGAGGAAGAGAAACTTAAATTAAAGAATACATCAATAACAATATTCATCAAACATTTAGAGCTCAGAGCATTTTACATTTCCCTGCAGATAAATATGAGTTCAGGTAAACAAAGAGCATCATGAGCAGTGAGAGCCTCCATGACTCAACACACACAGGAAGGAGCGCCACCTACAGGAACTCAGACACCGACACAACAACAAGGAGAAGATGGACAAGTCCCGCCCACAAGGTTTGATTGTGTTGGTTTTTGGACAGCATCACACCACCTGGACAGGACTCACTGGAAGAAAGAGCGGTAGACTTCTACGTTACATCTATTAGCGTTTTATTCAGAAATCAGGATACAGGTGGACAATCATTTGTGGACCCTTCTCCAGAGCTCTGACCGATGGCCTCGGCACCGGAGAAAAAGACCCCGTCTCAGTGTGAGCGGCCATTTTAAATAGCCGAAAGGAACAGTTCTGATTGGACAGGAGCAAAGGGGGCGGTGTCTTCTCATTGGTTCTTGTTGCCAGCTCCCGCCTCTGCCGTCCCTTCATTGGTTCTTCTCGTCTGCCAATGAGTGCACATGTTGTGAAAAGGTGGGGGAAGACAGGAAGGCGCCTTGTTTGGGGAATGGGGTCTGGGTCTTCTCCGAAGGCTGTCCAAACATAAGGGGAGAAAGGCCTGTTCCCATGGTGTGTGTGTGTTGGGTCATAGGAAGGACATGTGTGTGTGTGTGTCAGGTCCGAGGTCAGTGGCTGGCCTCGAGTGTCTAAAAGGAGAATAATGGCCACATCTGGACCCTTCGTTATCTCTGAGAGTATAGAGAGCTCTTTGTATGTGATCCCCTCCGGAATGTGTGGATGCGGAGGAGGGGGTCTCACTGTTATCTTTCTTTAGATCAGCTCAGACGCCAGATTGCCCTGCCGAAGTATTCAACTCTTATTCAGTGTTTTTCCATCTTACACATAATATTTAGGCAAACAATACTAGGCTGTGCTAAGCTAGAATATATATTCTTTAACAATCCCTCTTTTCACATCCGCTGGATGTGAACCCTTCCTCTGGGAATATTTATTTCCCTCTTGATGCCAGATCTTGTCATGGCCTGGCCTCCCTAAGTGGCTATGTGTTCTGGTCTCCTCGTCCTGTCTTAGCTCTGCCACTTGACGTGAATGAGTCTCCTGAAATATAATCTTTCGTTGCCTAGATTAAGGTCCCATAAGACCTGTAAAATACCTATTTCTCGGGGAGAGTGTCTCTCTCTGTTAGGGATGGGAATAGGGGCGTGGTTTCTGTCATGTGGTACTCCGATCCACCCTCTTCGATCTTCCATCCTAGGGAAGTCAGTAGGTCTGTGTGCGTTAAATCTGTAGTGTGCAGGTGTCAAAGGAAAGAGGTGAAATTGAGAGTGGTCAGGCAGGGGGGGGGTCTTGCATCCTAGCGGCTGGTGAGTAGCAGGTTGGCATCCTGATAACCAGTTGACGATCCGGTCCCCGCTGCAACTCATCTGCTTCTACCTGGTCTGGGTCCTTCTGGTCCTCTGGTCCTCTGGTCCTCTGGTCCTCTGGTCCTCTGGTCCTCTGGTCCTCTGGTCCTCTGGTCCTCTGGTCCTCTGGTCCTCTGGTCCTCTGGTCCTCTGGTCCTCTGGTCCTCTGGCTGTCGATGGGGTCTTTATCCAGTGGTCTTGCTTGTTGTTCTTCTTCCACTGGTGTCGCATGGGCCCTGGATTCGACAGGACTCTCATGGGCAGCACCGTGGGTGGTAGAGCGTGCTCTTCATTGGCTCCTCAGTCTCTGAGCCGGGTGATGATGGTGTCCGATGCTCCTGTGGGCAGCTCCTCATGGCAGGTCCTCACAGCAGGCAGTCAGCACACGATGGAGGTCGATGCTGGAGCGTCAGGTGTAGCTGTTGAAGAGAATGAGAAAACACAACACAACACAGCGGCCACTAGGCCGGCTCTATACAGAATGTGACACTTGACTATGAAAAATTGTATTTTAATTTCTATATTTAATAAGTATCTAATACTTTCTAGGCTTGAATTCGCAATCTTTAACTGAGTCGGAGGAACAGCTTCTCACCCGTGTGGGAGGAATCATCTATTAAATGGCCATCCGTCGTCCAACAGAGTCTTAATTACTTATCCAATCCAATCTAACTTTATTTATCTTTACTGGTTATGATAAATGCAATTGATCCTATCTGTGGCCCTTGACTAGGGCATAGAAATATTCAAATCCTACTAGGATCTGATAGCAGGCAGGTATTCGTCCAGCACCCTCCTCTCTCGTGCTTGAACCCTAAAACAGATCTGTTAGTCAGAATTACCCTGATGAGGCAACTATCCAGCGGCTGGTTGTGATTCTTGACGGCTTATCTGCAAATGTACAATGTGTTATACGGTGCACCTCTTGGTGAAGCCTCTCACCTGGAGGCGCTGTGAAGTCCTATGACTTCAAAACACCCTGTTCACCTGGGCTCAGTCCACTTCCCATGTGAACCTCGAGTCTTACCCAGTCACCTGGTTCCACTGATGACTCATCAGCTGGCTCCTAGTGGGCTTCAGCAACCTGCTTGGAGAAAAACTTAGATCTGGTCAGTTATATATTTTTTCAGAATATTCTCTGAAATTTGTCAAGTCTAGGACTGTCTCCTAACTCTCTGTTGGCCCCGCATGGGTCTTCATGTCAATAACTCATGGGAGAAATGTTCTCCCTCCTTGGTGATAATTTAGCCATCATTGTCTCAATTGCTTCAATTGTTGATTAGCTCTCGCGACTATCACCTGTGATTGGGCAATAGACTGCTCCGTGTGAATGTGCTCTCTAGAAATATTTCTCAACTTCTTGTAGGTGTTGGTTTGCAAAATGTGTGCCATTGTCAGATCTGATTCTCCTTTTATCACCATATCTCAGTATCAGTTTCTTCTTTAGACAATTCACCACTGTCTTTGGATCTTCTGTCTGCATGAGCTTGATGTCCTCCAATGCAAGTTCCGGGAGTCCCGGTATGGCAGCGGCTGTCATCTGTTTAACCCAGCTGCTGCTCTCTCCTCTGAGAGGTCAGCTACTTTATTGCCTCTGGCGACTGTGGTCTGTAAGTTATGGTGTCTCTTCATGACTGTTGCTTCTTCATGGTTCCAGGACGACTCTTGGTAGCTGCTTCAATTGGCTGAGTGATTGAGTATAAGTGTGTGTGCGTGGGTGAGTGTGTTTCTTTTGAAATGCCAAGTGTCTTGTTTAAGCCTTTTCAATGTAGTCTAATTTCAGCTGCAGTACATTAGCGATCTCCTTTTAACAGCATATCAGCATCTCAGTTCTACTCCCTCCCTCCTTATTTCTGAAGCAAATTCCATTTGATTCATAAACATGAAGGTGGAGAGAACTCAACACAGCCATCACTGGTCATTGTCACGTTTGTTGTCTCAGCATTCAGCACCTGCAAACCTCTGGTGGTGGTTGGGGACATCCTGTTTGAAACCTCTTCTTTCTGTTAGAAGTTTCTCATTCAGGGATGCTTCTTCATTGGCTCCTCTGCTTCCTCAGCCTTCCAGCATCGAGATATCTGTTGATGAGACTGCCATCTCTAATCCCCAGAGTCTTAGACTCAAAATCAGCCAATCCTCACTCAAAGGTGAGTCCAGCCTTTAACACCTAGTGATTAGTTCAAAGTTCCGCTAGAACAATGGAGGGGTCAAATGTCACTAACCCATGGTCAAAACGTCACTTCCGGTCAAGTCGCTTAACCAAGTATTTTCACAATAAGAGTCTTCTTTTCTTGCGATTTCTCTCTCTTTTCTGTCTAATTCTTCTCTCATTTGTCTCTCTCTCTGTCTCCTTCTTGTCTCCTTTCTGTCTCCTTTCTTTCCAACCTTTCTTTGCCTGTCTTTGCAACCTTTCATTGCCTGTCTTTCCTACTTTTCTTTTCCTGTCTTTCCTACTTTTCTTTTCCTGTCTTTCCTACTTTTCTTTTCCTTCATGTAATTCAACTGGCTTCAATCTATAATATTAACATACAGTCACTCTCAGGCAACATACATTAATAACAATATTCTCCCTAATCTTTTCTATTATAATGTCTTTTTGGCAGGTTCTTCTCTAACCCTCAAATGAATAATCCTACGATAATGGCAAGGGTCAGTCCCATGACCATTAGAACAGTTTGTCTGCCTTCCAGCTGTTCCTATAGTGGTTTGCGGGGGGGGGGCCTTCTAGCTGGGCTATCAGGATCCCCGATACCCCTCTGGCGCGACCTCTGGTCCTCAACATTTTTCGATCTGATTGTGTTTCTGTCAATGTCCTTGTTGGACAGGTATCTGGGGCACAATGTGTCAGGTGGTGTCAAGGTGCCTCTGCCTTACCCTTGACCTGGACCATGTGTGAAGTAACCTCCTCCACTTCGTACAGACCAGTCCACCTAGGCTCAGTCCACTTCCTCTTGTGAACCCTGACCCTGACCCAGTCACCTACTTTTACTTTGGTTGGCTCTGCTGCCTCCTGATCGATCGTCTGGGCTCGAACAACCTGGTTTGAGAGAGCTTTGGTGAGAGAGAAATTAGAGCTTTTATATATTCTGACATTTCAATTTTACAGACATCCAGAGGTGGCATATGACCCCCATCTCTGGGTGGCTCTGGCATACTTCTTCCTGTTAACAACTCACTTGGTGACGTCTTCCCCCCTGGTACTGCTCTCATGGTCATCAGTACCAGTGGGCGCCTTCGCACATTATCCTCTTAATTATTTGATTGGCTCTCTCGACCAATCCTTGAGACTGAGGGTGATATATAGACCCAAACTTGTAGGTTATGCCCAGTGCATATCAACTTTCCCCAGCAGTTTGTTAAAATGTGTTCCGTTGTCGGACCTGATCGTCTTGTAACTCTATACCTTGAGTGTGTGCCTGTGTGCACTATATGGGATGTGATCAAACACTACAAGT
The DNA here is from genome assembly GCF_029220125.1 of Pseudoliparis swirei. Classification (NCBI taxonomy): domain Eukaryota; kingdom Metazoa; phylum Chordata; class Actinopteri; order Perciformes; family Liparidae; genus Pseudoliparis; species Pseudoliparis swirei. Next base: position 464,471 of record NC_079395.1, read on the forward strand.
TATGTGTACAGGAGTGGCGGCTCTTCTTGAATCTGTCGACGTTGAACCCCATCTACTATCACCACAACTATGGAAGGAACACAAATAAGATTACATCTTTTCATTTATCAAGCATATTTATGATTTCAAAAAATTATTTTTTATGATTCTCTGGGGTCACTGATTCTAAACCTGCTGCTATCTGATCTATTAGTCTGTACTTGTCTGGCCCTCCTCTTAATAGTCTGTCCTCAACATAGATTGTTGTGTGCTTCTATCCCTCTTTTGAAATAGGATGGAATTCCTAAATCCGTCCTTTTCAATAATAATAATCTTAATAAACAGTCAACTTCTAGAAGAAAAGAGAGAAATAAAATAAAAATGCTTGCGTCTGTCAATCAATGCAGGAGAACCATGTCTTGTCTGAACTCACAGCGTCATCATTGTGCTTGGGTAAGGAATGTCATAATAAGTCGGCCTAATTATTAAAGAACGGGTTACACATTTATTTATTGGCCCCATATCAAGGCCCATTTTCCAGGTTTAGGAAATTAAGTAATTAATGTATTCCAGGCGCCTCGTCCTCTCCAGTACACCTGCCTATAACAACCATTCTATGATTTAAAAATATATCTAGTCTGTTCCATCCTTAAGGGATGCTGGTGATGATTAAATTAGAATCGCACGCAGTTTTAACTCTACCTCTATGGGAGCTATCAGAATCAGTCACACATCAGTTCACCCTTCAGTCCTAAAATGTCTGAAAAATAAGTTAAGCATGTTGTCAGTGTCCCCATGATCAGTGTTCTCTCTACTATGTGTGTGGCTAAGCATGTGTCAGCATGCGTCTCTAATATTAACTGGACCTCCGATGTGTGTGCAGTTCTTTACATATCCTCAAATGTGGAGTAATGCAAGTGTTAATTTTGTTTGTGCACCCAGTCCGTAGCCTCAACCTCTGCTTTCACCATTGTTCTTCTCTGTGCCTCCACTCTGGACCAACACTGTGACGTGGAGCTGCAGTGTCAACGATTGCATTCAATCTGCAACTCTGGTGTTCATTCACCGGCCGCTGCTACTCCTTGTTCAGTGCATAGATCTCCAAGCCTCCTCAGCTGGGTCTTCACGAACCTCAATCTCGTGTTGCAGGCAGTCCCTCAGGAATTCAGATCTCATCTTGTATCAAGGAGGAGTTAAGGGCACAATGTCTTTGGTCCCCTGGTGGCGAGTAGGGATGCAGGACTTTGAACCAAAGTCTCCACTGCAGGCTGTTGTCATGCAGGTGTGATGTCATCATCATCTACTCTGTCCCACCGGACACTTTGCTTCCTGTTCAGTGTCTCTTTAGTCTCCAGTTGAATCATTGGGTGACTAGTGGGTGTGGCACATTTCTGTTCAGTGAGTACAGTTCGCTGTCAGCTGTTGGATCTGGGCACGCCTAATTCTGTGTCTCTGGTCCGGGCCTGGTGCCGTGGATCACTATTGCCTTGTGGCTGTGGCTATGTGTTGGGTGCTTGTTATGGCGGGGTTAGACATTATGAGAGTACTGAAGTGGTTCTGACTGAGACTGCTTAACCCTGTGGTGGATAAGGACAAAATTAGCCCAATGTCCAGCCTGACTATAATTAAAATTATTAATGCTCGTCTAAAGCCTCCGTTGCCCCAGTAGTTACTCCTCTTACTCCTGAGCGGGCTTCTTTTATGCATATTATCTCTCTGTTATGGGGCCCCATCTATGGGCTGCTGACCCACCTGTTGCGGGACATAAGGTTTGAGGAACTAAGCTTGAAGCGGTGCAAACGTGGCTTGCTGTGGCTGTTGATAGATCAGTGCTTATGGATTTGGAGGAGGAGCTGGATACAGACTATACAGGACTTAAGGTCCATGTAGTTGTGCTGCAGTCTGCTGCACCGTGGCTTGTGCCATTTACTTCTGCTTTGGTCAGGTCATCTTTTCTCTGCTGTTTATTTTTATCTGTTTGTCGTCTGACCTGAGCTTCTAAGTCATAGAAGTTCATGTACTTTAGTCCTACTATCCCTTTCAGTTCGGTCTGTATGGTCACAGTCACTGATGATTCTATTGATAACCTAAAACTTGTCCACTCATGCTATATCCAAGGAAATCTTTCCTAGTTTGTCATTCTACAACTCTCTGATTCTATCTAAATAAGCTGCTCATCCCTCACCATCAAATGGTGGCATCATCATTATCTTAGAACCATCAACCTTTTTTCTCAGTTTTTATTATTTTAATGTGAACTGCTAAGAGAGGTGCCTTGTGGCTGGGAAAAACTTCAGTTATGCTTGAAAGGGTCAAATCTTTAAGAGAGACTGAGGAATATAAAATAGATTACTATATAAAATAATAAAGGGGATCAATTTAAAACTGAATACCCTCCAACCTTTGAATTAGAAGTCTCATTCTCTACTAACTGAGCTAGCCAGGCAATTTATCAGTTAATTTAAAGAAAAATTAAAACTTTGGCAAAACAATGCATTTCTTTAAAGCATCATTTCAAAAAGTAAAAGATGGTCGCACACTCTACTAATTAATAGTTATCTTCAAAAGGAATTCTTCCGTCCTTCTGTTGTCCCTGACAAGTTGCTTAGTCTCTCTTCGTCATCTGTGGTTCTGGATTTAAAGTCTGCATTCACCTGTCCCTGTACTGCATTAAGTGTAACGATGCCTGAGATGGAGGCCTTTATTCCTCCATCTTCCACTTCTATTACCGGCATCTGTATGAATGGGTTGCTTGAATGATATGATGGAGGCGCTGTCGGGCCTGCTCTGCTGTCTATTGTTAGATTAGTGTTCTTTAGGTTTGGGTATAAACTGCTGTCCTGCTGCTGAGCTTTCTCTACCCTGCCGTCTCTTATCGATTTTGTTTTACGTTCCAGTTCCTCAAGGGCCCATTGTTTGACCTGCTTCTCTTCTTCCGCCTCTGTTATTCCTACTCTAGCCTTTTTACGGGTTGAAATTGTACTCAAACCCTTTTTTATCTGGTCATATCTGTCTTTTGCATCTTCTACATCCTTGTCTATGCTTTTCCTCATGCTTTCTCTTTCTTCCTCGTTGGGGAGAATTGTTTAGTCTTAACCATCCCTTTGTATCCAACTTCCTTCTACTCTTTTGAATACGTTGCTTACTTCTGCCCACTTCAGGCCTGCTCTGTCCTTCACTCGTTCTTTCAACCAATCTCGCACTGTCATCTCTCCTTTGGGTGGGCTCGTCATTATGTGTTGTTGTGCTCTTTTATATTTTATCTGAACTGCAAATGTCCGTTTCTGTTAATATTATATAAAAAAAATGTATTTATTAAAAACTATGTTTCAGACAGAAAGCTGATGGTCACACACTCTATCAGTTTATGGGGAAAAAACAAAACATTTGCACATCGCATAAACAGGTGTCAGTTTCTTAACAGCTCATGAGAAATCGATTACTCGTACATCCAACGGACGACTGTAATAATAACCACTATTTTTCCAAAAAACAGTAAACCCAAACTATCCTTTGAAACCGACTAAAATAAAATAAACCTCAGTTTTTAAGCGGTGATGAGAAATCAATTACTCGTACGCCTGACGGCATTACTGTAATAATAACCACTATTTTTCCCAAGAAAAAACAGTAAACCCAACACTATTCTCTAAAACTGTCAATCAAAACAGATAAACAAATAAAAACTCAGTACTAAAACAGTGATGGGAAATCAATTACTCGTACGCCGGACGGCATTACTGTAATAATAACCACTATTGTTTCTTAAAATCAATAGTAAACCCAACACTATATCTTATCTTCAAAAGGGATTCTTTGTCACTGTCCTCTCTCAACTTCTCTCGCTCAGAGAGCCTACAGGAGCGCGCGCGCAGCTAAGTGGGTAGGGGCAGGGCAGCTCCGTCTGTGACGGCGCGTGTGCTCCGCGCGGTGATCCGCTGCAGCCTCTTACAGCTGTTCTCTCCTTCTGTGTTTACGTTTCTGCTCTTGCCTTATTGCAGTGTTTAAGCTGAGTTTCCTCGTTGTTTCGCAGTAACCTCCTCAATCTCAAACTCGTAACTGCTCTTACACATAGTACACAATCGCCATATGGGTGTTCTTTACTCGGCAGCGTGCCTTTCAAAACAATAAATCCTTATTTGTCACTCGTGAAATTCAACAGACTAGAGCTTGCGTTGACACCGTGAGGTTTCGACTCTGCTTTGTTGATTCCACTTTGACAACATGTATTCACCACGGTATTCAACATTCATTCACAGTTTATGCATTACACATGTGTTTAATTTCTCGCGGCCCCGGTTTCTTTCAGGGTTCGACTCTCCAGCGTTATTCGCCGGCCTCACTTCTTTTAGAGGGCTTTAAACTACGCGACCGGTTCCTTTCGGGCCGACTCTCCAACGTTACCGCCGGCCTCACTTCTTTTAGAGGGCTTTAAACTTCGCGGCCCCGGTTTCTTTCAGGTTCGACTCTCCAGCGTTATTCGCGGCCTCTCTTCTGTTAGAGGGCTTTAAACTACGCGACCCGGTTCCTTTCGGGCCGACTCTCCAACGTTACCCGCCGGCCTCTCTTCTGTTAGAGGGCTTTAAACTTCTGTGACCCGGTTACTTTGGGCCGACTCTCCAACGTTACCGCCGGCCTCTCTTCTATTAGAGGACTTTAAACTACGCGCCCCGGTTTCTTTCAGGTTCGACTCTCCAGCGTTATTCTTGGCCTCACTTCTGTTAGAGGGCTTTAATGTCAAACTGTATCGTGATTTCCTTTTCGCTTTATTCTATTTATTTAAATCAAGTCAAAATTTCTGCAGTTTCAATACTCACTTCCAATACGCCTGATCAATTTTAGAGTATTCAATCTGACTGATTTGAAATAAACAGGTTCAGTCTTTACCTTTTGTTGACACGGCGTTCGATCAGTTTCTTGGAGTGGGCCTTGAAAGCAAGTGGTCCGTCTGGGGTCTCTCGTGCTCGTCCTTCTCAGGTCTCTGGACGGATTTCACAACCATCCTCTGCTACCATTTGTTGGTTTTGGACAGCATCACACCACCTGGACAGGACTCACTGGAAGAAAGAGCGGTGAACTTCTACGTTACATCTATTAGCGTTTTATTCAGAAATCAGGATACAGGTGGACAATCATTTGTGGACCCTTCTCCAGAGCTCTGACCGATGGCCTCGGCACTGGAGAAAAGACCCCGTCTCAGTGTGAGCCATTTTAAATAGCGAAAGGAACAGTTCTGATTGGACAGGAGCAAAGGGGCGGTGTCTTCTCATTGGTTCTTGTTGCCAGCTCCGCCTCTGCCGTCCTTCATTGGTTCTTCTCGTCTGCCAATGAGTGCACATGTTGTGAAAAGGTGGGGGAAGACAGGAAGGCGCCTTGTTTGGGGAATGGGGTCTGGGTCTTCTCCGAAGGCTGTCCAAACATAAGGGGGGGGGAGAAAGGCCTGTTCCCATGGTGTGTGTGTGTTGGGTCATAGGAAGGACATGTGTGTGTGTGTGTCAGGTCCGAGGTCAGTGGCTGGCCTCGAGTGTCTAAAAGGAGAATAATGGCCACATCTGGACCCTTCGTTATCTCTGAGAGTATAGAGAGCTCTTTGTATGTGATCCCCTCCGGAATGTGTGGATGCGGAGGAGGGGGTCTCACTGTTATCTTTCTTTAGATCAGCTCAGACGCCAGATTGCCCTGCCGAAGTATTCAACTCTTATTCAGTGTTTTTCCATCTTACACATAATATTTAGGCAAACAATACTAGGCTGTGCTAAGCTAGAATATATATTCTTTAACAATTGACAGGTGAAGAAAAGTCTGCTCAGAGACGATGATGGAAACAAAATAAGTTTAAGACTTAAAACACAGACTTTAACCAGATGTCCCTGAACTCACTTCTGTCTATTTGAGTTTACTGAACTCAGCAGTGGCTCCCAAAGAATTCAACCTAAGTCCAGCATAGAGAGGCTGAGTGAATGTGGTCTGGACTCTGTGGAGGAGAGTCATGGTGTCAGAGACGCTGTAGAAGGACAGAATACCTGCTCTGTGATCCAGGTACACTCTAATCTGGAGGACTGAGGACCAGAGGCAGAGTTTGGACATTGTTGTGGAAATGTAAAACTGTTGAGACAATGTAGCCCAAGATTTATTATTGTATCCAAACACACATTCATCCATGCTCCTGTTCTGATGATATTCTTGTATGAGACGCCTATACATAAACTCCTCCTCTTCTCCACTCCACCTCCCAGTAACAACGTCCAGTCAGACTCTCTCTACTCAGGACCTGACACCTTGCAGTGAACCTGTCTGAGTGACTAGAATAAGACTGACCTTCTCTCATAAATGTTGCTTTTCTGTTCCCCTCAGATAATAACAGACGTGTGTTTACTGTGTTTGGATCCAGAGTGATGTCACATGAATACCTTAAGAATCCAGCTCTGGTCTCGGGCTCTGCTTGTGAAGGAGACAGTAAATCGTCCACTTCAGTCACTGCCAGTGAGACGTTTGTCCACTTGTCCCCAGGTCCTGTAGTTTATCTCGACTTCTGACACAGCCGCCGTCCACGTCCTCAAAGTGTCTGACAGTGAGGGGTAGTGGAGTAGAAACTGCTTGAGATCCTCTGTGTGTGACAGCAGCTTCAGCTCAGCCTCGTTCCTCTTCAGCTCAGTGATCTCCTGCTCCAGCTTCTCCTGAAGCTCTTGGACTCGACTCACTTCAGTTCTCTGCCGGGATCTGACCTGCTGCTTCACGTCAGAGCTTCTGTTCTCCATGGCGGGATCAGCTCAGTGAAGATCTTCTCACTGTCCTCCATTGTTTTATCAGCAGAGAGGTTGAGGGCCTCCACCTCCTGATGGAGCAGCTTCAGGTCTTTCGGTCCTGGATTCTCTGCTGGATGTTGAGTCGACTCCTCCAGCTCTCTCTGCCTCTCGTCCTTTCTGCTGCAGCTGAGACTGTGTCGTGGCCTTTATGTTCATCCATTAAGCAGAGGTAGCAGATACACTTTGATGATCAATCGGCAGAAGATCTTCATCACCTGCGTCATGGCGAGGCAGATGTTCTCCTGGAGCTGGTTGGAGGCTCCACCAGCTTGTGTTTCTTTAATTGAGGAACATCATAATGGCGCTTTGAAGATGTTTCTCACAGTAAAACCAGACACACAGACAGGACTTGAAGGCCTTCAGTCTCCTCCCAGTGCAGACATCACAGGCCCACATCTTCCAGCTCCAGCATAGCAGTGGTCAGCAGGAGCAGCTTGAGTCCAGTCTTCTTCAGCTGCTCCACTAGAGCTGCCAACATGGTGTTCTTCAGCAGGACAGGCCTCGGTGTGACGGTCTTCCTACACTGAGGGCAGCTGAGGAGTTTCTTCCCTCCTCTTCCTCCCAGTGGGCTTTAATACAGTTCATGCAGTAGCTGTGTCCACAGGGAATAGTCACCGGATCCTTCAGGAGATCCAGACAGATGGAACAAGAGAAGGTTTCCGAATCCAGCTGAACTCCTTTCTGCTCCATTTCACCTCTCAGGAGCAACGACTGTCTGAGTTTCACTTCCTCAGAAGCGACTCTGCTTTGACTTCTGATGTGAACAACATGTGGGTTCAGTGAGCAGTGAACGGCGTGTCAGCTCTATTGGGAGGGAACCAGGAAGTGTGTGGACAGAGTGCAGCCGCCTGTGTTTGAGAGCAGGAGGAAGAGGGAGGGGCTTATCAAGCTGTACTTCATTCCTGGAGGAGGAGCTGAAAGAGGAAGTGAAGAAAAAAATAGGATATTTAATATTCAAAAAACAAAGTTTAGCATCTGAAACATCCCAAAGGATAACAAATGTTTTTGTCAGTCTGACTGAGTAGCAGGTTAACGTTAATGAAGCAGATGATCACTTGGAGCACCACTTGATATCAGATGGAGAGCTGCCCACAGGGTGAACCACACGGATGACTGTCCACCTTAAAGTTTATTATTCATTATAAATATACACTACCATTCAAAAGTTTGGGATCACTTAGAAATGACTTTATTTTCAAAGAAAAGCATTGTTTTTTTCAATAAAGGTAACATTAAATTAATCAGAAATACACTCTCTACATTGTTAATGTGGTAAATGACTATTCTAGGTGGAAGTGTCTGGTTTCTAATGAAATATCTCCATAGGTGTAGAGAGCCCTTTTACATAAACTATCACTCCAGTGTTCTAATGGTACATTGTGTTTGCTAATCGCCTTAGAAGACTAATGGATGATTAGAAAACCCGTGCAATTATGTTAGCACAGCTGAAAACAGTTATACTGGTGATATGAGCTATACAACTGGCCTTCCTTTGAGCTTGAAGTTTGTAGAACAAAATACTTCAAATATTAATCATTATTTCTAACCTTGTCAATGTCTTGACTATATTTTATATTCATTTGATAAATAAAAGTGTGATTTTTCATGGAAGACACGAAATTGTCTGGTGATCAACTTTTGAATGGTAGTGTATGTGTGTGTGATCTTAATTGATTTTTGTTGAATCCAGTAAAACCTGAACTATTTAATTTGGTGCTTTTCCCACAATAATTGAGCTCTGTAGCTGAACCTGGTGACTAGTCCATAAACCTGAGTTACAATAATTAAAATAGAGCCACCGGTTACACATCTGTAGTCCTAGAACCACACAAATGGACCCGTGCTGACCCTTTCAGTCCCGTGGGTCGAGGTCACCAGAGGTCAAACCCCATTACAGTTTTTCTCAATTGCTAAACACTAAAACCCATTGGTTGAACAAGTTCTCAGACGCCTGAACTCATTTAGATAATTGTGCAATAGTCTGTTCAACACGTAAACTATTTCACATGGTAAAACACAATTTGCAGATCTCACTTCAGACTTTTCAGCTAAAACTCTAAACACATCCTCAGTCCCAAAACACATTTCTGCCCTCTAATGCACACGTCATCCATACTGTGAACAGACAAGGGGCAACGATGAAATACAGAGAACACGCTGCGTCATGGATCATTACAATCACTCTTAAATGGATTGCTAGTATCAGTATCAAATGATGTGACACAAACAATATAAGCCAGTGGAGGGCAAACAGGTGGTTGAAGGCGGAAGGAGAAAGTCTGAGAATGATAAGAAACAATGTGAGAGGATGAGGGCAAGAGGTGTGTATGCAAGGTGGCGTATTGAGGAGGAGGAGGAGGGAGAGGGGAGGGGAGGTGTGCGGTGGGCGGCGAGGAGGAAGAGGGCAGGAGGCGGCGCGTAGGTGGAAACGAGGTGTCAGGAGGATAAGGGCGACGAGGAGGGAGGAGGGAAGACTGTCGAGGTTTGCAGGCGAGGCAGGAGGAGGAAGAGGAGGGCAGATGGTGGAGCTTAATGAGGAGGGAGGAAGGAGGGTGTGCGTGATGCGAGGTGGGCAAAGAGGAGGTGTTTATGCAGGTGGGCGGCGAGAGGGAGGCATATGCGAGGGAGGCGGCGAGGAGGAGGACTAGGTCGTGTCGGGTGGGTGAAGAGGAGGAGGAGGAGGAGAGGAAGAGGAGGATGCGGCGAGGAGGACACAGGAGTGTAACCCGTGGCGAGGAGGGGTGGGCTAATTTAGGAGGAAGAGGAGGAGTGTACGAGGCTAGTGGGCGAACAGGAGGAAGAGGAGAGGAAGAGGAGGAGCTAAGAGGACTGAAGTGGAGGCGTGGGGAGCAGCAGCTGAGACCAGGTGATGGTCCTGAGCAGGCGAGGTGGCAGGACTTGGACTCCAGCCCGATGTGAGGCGATGATGTGCGTCGCCATGTTGGCCAGCGGCGTTCAGAAGCGAGATCAGGCTGCTTCAAAGACACACACAAGAGCCCTTCTTCCCGAGCGCCTCAGGAGAGGACATGTTGCTTGTGATGTGGGTGAAGTCCGCTCGCCCGGAGACCAGAAGAAACCCCGTTGGTGACATGTTGGCTCTCCCTTCACTGGAGGAGTGTCGACTGCAGGAGGCCCACTGCAGTGCATTGGAGGCTGGATCATGGACCATGAACTCACCGTGGGGCCTTGACCATCACTGCTTTCTATTGGTTACGCTTTGACAGAGGACGGACTGACCAATACATGTTGACTGGTTGCAGCTTCATACCAACAAAGAACAAGAATGACCGCCTGACAGAGACAAAGGACACGCTGTGAGCTGCAGAGTGCAGTCCTGTAACAATAGGGTACAAGGAGGAGGAAGAACAAAAGAAATGCAGAGAGCAAAGCACAGGAGAAATCTATCAGTGTGTAGCGACTCATCAAACATGTTTTTCCTTCATATGAAATTTGATTAAAATCCTACTTCTCCTATGAGACTACTATTTGTTTTGAACAATGTGTTTTCTATTTATTGGTGTATTGTTTACTGACTGCTTGATAGTGAATATTATATGGATCACTTTGTTCATGATTTGAGAAGCAGTGTTTGATTTTGAGCACAGGTAAAACTGTTTGAGTTTCAAGAAATGTGTCTTAGCAATCGAGAAAAACTATAACACTGGACACAGAGAAACATCCCACGTCACTCACAGCCACGCCCCCTTCGTCACGGTCCAAATCCAAATCCACCATCGATCCTGTCCAACAGAAGTCCGTCACGTTTACAAGACAGAGTTCAGGACATGTTCACCCCCGAAAGAAAGAAGAGAAGAAAGAAAAGAGGAACGTGCCCTGACGCACACGGCCACACGACCAGATCACGTGACTCACCGTGTCGCCCTTGTTCATGTTTTGGTTGTTCAAAGTTGGATTCATGTTTCTTTCGGCTCCCCCGCGTTGCGTTCACTCACTGGAAGCTGGGAAGATGCGTTCAAGGTCCAACAGCCGCCTCTCCTCCTCAGGGACAACTTCAATAACAAGAAGAAGGACACACACACACACACACACACACACCGGGCCGAAGATTCGAGGCTGAACTCCTTTCTGCTCCTTTTCACCTCTCAGGAGCAACGACTGTCTGAGTTTCACTTCCTCAGAAGCGACTCTGCTTTGACTTCTGATGTGAACAACATGTGACGTTCAGTGAACGGGGCGTGTCAGCTCTAGTGGGAGGGAACCAGGAAGTGTGTGGACAGAGTGCAGCCGCCTGTGTTTGAGAGCAGGAGGAAGAGGGAGGGGCTTATCAAGCTGTACTTCATTCCTGGAGGAGGAGCGGCGCTGTGAATGTGAACTTTGTTCCTCATTTACAGACAAAGACTCTGTTACAACCTGCTCCATGTTTTACATCACCTCACTTTCTTCATTTTAACATATGTATGTGCTGCTCAGATGTTGATGATTGCTCCATATTTCTCTACAACTCTTCCTCAAATCCAGTTTGCCTGCTGAGGTTTGTCCCAGTGGTTTGTTTGTCCTCCTGAACCAGTTTGCTGCCTGTCATTAAAGCAGCCGAGCAGGTAGAAGCAGTCAGTCAGGAGCCTCTCCCTCACAGAGTCTAACGTTCCCCGGGCTGGCCCTCTGCATGCCTTCATGTTGTTATAAATCTCTCTGCTGCAGACGCCATCTCATGTAACTCTCTGGGTCGAAGTCGACGTTCTGATGCAAAGCAGCTGTCTCAAGTGAACACGACAACAGGATCTGACATGAGATGCCGAGGGCAGCAGCAACCAGGAGTGATGATGAATACCGCTCTCCTGTTATTCTCCACGAGCACGAGGGCTCAGAGGCGTAAGCTTGTGACTCCTCTTCACGTCGACACGCAACATGTATTTTAAAGCTAGACTACAAGTATAATTCATATGTGGAGGTCAGAAGTTGTTCAATTACTCCATGAATAATTCCATGATCTCACACATTAATATTGTTGCCACAGACCAAGAAACCAGTTTGTAGAACAGGAAGTCGGCAACCAGCCAGACTCAGTTGGTAAGTGTGGGCGTGTCCACGTTGGTTGTTGCTCGTTCACAACGCCTCGGCGATGACGTCATCACTCGTGTCCTCGGGTGGTTTCACAGCGTCTCCTCTCAATGACTGCGGCTCATTGCGGCTCACTCCTTTGTTTGTCTCAGCAGATGTTTTGATGTAAATATTACAGATGTTTGGTCACACGGTAGAAGTCATCACGTTATTCTATAAGTTCACTAAAGTTATTCAACAGATGATTGTGAAGGAATAGGTCTGTGAGATGAGAAAGACGATCTGTGTGAATATCAATGAGACCGGCCCACCGTGAGGCTACACTGCCCTCTAGCGGCCATCGGTGGTAAGACCCCTCTATTAAAACCCGACGGTTCAGAATAACAGTTGGATAGATAATATTAGTAATAATAACCTTATGTTTACACATCATTTCTGTTTGTATTGTGTTATATTTATATGTATATATAACAGGCCAGTGATTATTATTTATTTTTCTTTTAAAGATAGAGAATCAGGGCGCTTCATAATTAATATAATACATATTTGAACTTATTAATATATAGTTTTTTCCATTGCTTTGGCTCAATTCTTGAAACAGAAATGACATTCTCAAAACAACTTGTGCAAACCTCCAAACCACTGGGCACTTGTTCACAACAGATTTGAATTTCCATTCCTTTAATCAAATTGCAATTGTTTTAGAAACTCCTTGTAAATGACAAGTACAATTGCCTACAGCTTGCACACATTTCAAATGATTTAGCACATCTGTGCAAACGGTTTGGTACAATTGCTCTTCAGTTAGCCCAATTACCAATTGAATACATCTGGCTGGTCCTAAACGACTGTTGCTTCTCAGTCAAGTGGTTGTTCTCTGCAAAACATCTTGGCATCATTTCGTGTACATCATCACCTGCACAAGAGTTCACTCCACTGTCAAAATCGTTCAGGCACATAATACCATGAAACATCATGGTATATACTATAATATGGATCTCTTGGATCATCGGCTTCATTTTCAGGTGCAACTAGAACTTTACTCATCAAGGGGGAGTTTCTCACATCCGATCACCAATCACAGTCATTTTAGTTAGCTGACAGGTGCTATCCAGGAGTATAAATGCTTCCATCAAATATCTAGGGCTTGACAAAGTTCAGTACAGTTTACAGTATGAACATGGAAGCACCTGGCCAGGTAAACGAACAAGGGCAACTGCCTGTTCGAGGAAGAGGAGGAAGAAGAAGAGGAAGAGGAGCAAGGGTGCATGGTGGTGGAGGGTGTATGAGCATCGGGCTCTAAACCAGAGGTCCCTTCTCCAGGCAATGGATGCTGCTTGTGCCGATGTCACAGCAGATGGTTGCGTCATGCACGCGGTTCTTCCCCGTTGCACGCATGAGAGAACATCAGATGCGTGTTGACGAAATCTGTGTCCAGACAGACGTGAGCGAGGACGAGCAGGAGAGGGAGGATGAACTCCAGCTTTGCTACTGTTTGTTACAGTAGTGTAGGCTATACTTCATTTCATTTTTGATGTGCTTTTTGTTTGACACTATTTTTTGCTGTACACATTTTCTGTTTCTGTTTTGCAATTACTGTAATAATTTCCATGGCAGTATAAGTGCAATACAGTATGTGATGTGAAACCTTGTTGGCTCCTCTTGAATGAATCTTTGTTCTGTTTGATACACATAGTATTCTGGAAAGAAAACATCTCCTACAGTAACCATTCAGTGTCAAAGGACTAAGCCAAGATTGAATTGTGCACATGAGGGATATTTCTATGGTCCACTGCCATACTGACAAAACATCTAAACATCTTGACCTGCAGTGTTTAAACAATGACTTAAGGACTTTTCATTTTGGGGCACTGACTATTTGTATGAGGAAAGGAATTCGTGTTGACTGATGAGTTGACTGTTTTGGGAGAGATATGACCTTCTGCAGGTGTGCCATAGTGTTTTGCTAAACCATCTAGGTTATTTTGGCAAATGTATTTAAAGCTTTGAGAATGTCCTTTTTTTTTCTCGAGAGATGAGCCACAGCAATCGAGAAGGAAGTTTTCATTTTGGGGGCACTGACTATTTTTATGAGAAAATGATTTGGGTTTGAAGCTTGAGTTAACTGTTTTGGGTGAGATGTGACCTTTTGAAGGGGATCTATGTAGTTGTGCTGAACCATATAGGCTATTTTACCAAATGCACTAAGAGCTTTGAGAATGTAATTTCTGTTTCAAGAATTGAGCCAAAGCAATGGAGAAAAACTGTAATTATCACAATAAATAAAAGTGCAGGCGGACCGAAGAAGAGGAGGGTGCAGGACGAAGAGCGTGACGGAGGTAGAACGATATCAATGATTCATGATGGAGAGCAACAGCAGCCTGGAGGTGAGAGGGTAATAATGATTATAACATACTGTAGGGGTATACAAATTCACGAGGGCCCTTTAAGGAAAGGGGCGTAGCCCTGGTGACGAAGGGGGTTAAAGGGCACCAGGAAGTAGCGAATGAGAGGTGTTGGAAAGGAAAATAAACAACCACGAGCAAGCAGAAATCACTCGACTCTTCGTTATTTTCCACGCACCTACAATACGATCGTATGTTATGATCATAACATGATCTTAACATATGATCATGATCATCAGACGTCCCCCCATGAGCCACGTTGACGGCTCGTTAGAGGTTCAGACGGTTTTATTTAACTATATGTCTCTTTCTGTCTCTCTATCACCAGGTCTGCATCCTGATGCTCTCTCTCTTTCTGTCATGTGTGGTCACGGTTGTCGCAGCAAGAGGACCCAAACGCCGACATTCCTGCACAAACTATTTAATTACAAAAATCCCAGACCAGACAGGAACGACACAAATGTGGACCAAACAGTACGAAGCCACACTGGGAATGAGACGAACAGGGTTTACATACACAGGCAAGCGGAGGTGATTGGACAACGGGGAACGAGACACAGGTGGACACAATGAGGGCGGGGCCAGCAATCACACAGAAGGAAACAATCAGGACCAGGGCAGCCAATCACAGGGAGACAGACACAAGGACTTCAAAACAACACAAAACTAGACACAAACTCCAGATCATGACACTTTCTCTATAAAGTTTTTTTTTCCGAGCTGCACACCATTAATCCGTCTGCATGATCAGGAATACGAGCCGTCTCTGCTCCTCTCTTTGAAGTCGTCTCTCCCTCAAGAACATCAAATACATGATTAATATCTCTCTCTCTCTCAGCAAAATAAAAGAAAAGAAAGTTTCTCTGCCGGTGCTTTCTGGGGACAGATCTGCTGGTGTTGGACCCGCGTGGCGCTCATCAATCATTGATGGCGTCTCGCTGCGTTTCCTTTGTTCTTCTTCTTCTTCTTCTTCTCCTCCTCCTCCTCCTCTCGGGCGTTCTCTTGTATTTTGGTCGTCGTCCCTAAGGAGCCGAGAGGGGGCGACCTCGCCGTGATCCTCTCCGCGGGACGCAGAGAGACGGAGAAACATGTCGCGCAGCGTGAGGCCGTCAGGGGGGGGGGGTTCCCAGGTCGGCCTGTTGGTGGAAGACAACAAACAACAAACAACAAACAAACACGTCCGATAACAAAAGAGAGAAAGCGACAGGAAAAAAATAGATAATTTAAAAATAGAGTCGCTGTCAATGGAAGGTGAACCTTCTTTATTTATTAAATATTCAGAATGACCAACTTGAAAAACGATGAAGTCAAAAAACGTTCAACTTTTGATTTCGTCTCTTTTCTTTCCCGGAACTTTGTTGATGACAAAATGTGTGATGACTCATCTTTCCTCCTTCATCCTCCTCTGCTCTTCCCTCCTCCTCGCCTTCATCCTCCTCCTTTGGCCCCACACCTTCCCTCCTCTTCACCTTCATCCTCCTCCTTTTCCCCCACACCTTCCCTCCTCCTCGTCTTCATTGTCCTCCTTTTGCCCGACACATTCACTTCTCATCACCTTCATTCTCCTCCTTTTTCGACACACCTTCCCTCCTCCTCACCTTTATCCTCCTCCTCATCTTCATCCTCCTTTCCCCCCACACCTTCCCTCCTCCTTGTCTTCATCGTCCTCCTTTTGCCCCGCACCTTTTCACGACCAAAATGAACGCTCCTTTTTCGTCCCCCTTGTGCAGCCGAGTGTGGGGGCGGAGCTCCGGGGCCCCGCCTCCCAGAGGGCCTTTCCCGGCTGCCTGGAGAACCTGCTGTCCAACGGCCTCGAGCTGACAGAAGGAGCGAAGAACAACGACCACCGAGTTTCTGAAATGGTGAGAACACTTTTATAAAATATACGAAATAAATAATAAAAACATTTGGTTTTTCAGTTATTTTCTACGCTTGCTGGGAGCCCAGAGGTCAGAGCCTAAATCAATCATCGATAAATTCATCGGTTAAAAAGACGAGCAAGGAGAGAAAGAGAGAAAATGGGAAATGCAATCCTCCGATTCTTTCGTTGTTGTTGTTGTTGTTGTTTTCCTCCAAGGTGATGACGACAGATGGTTTATGATCTGGCGTTCACAGCGAGCAGCTTTGATGTTCAGCTCAAACTCTCAGCTCATCATTTCTGAGACAGAATACGGCATCAATGGCCACCAGGAATAAGAGCTGCCGCCTGCCTGACGGCTGACAGAACGTTCTGCTGACGGTTGTTTCCCGACTCGCTCGTTCACGGCGGAAGATCTGAAAGAGGCTGGAGTCACGGCTGGTCGTTATGAGAAGGCGTGATAACAACCTCTGCAGGTGTTTAATATTCATGTTTAATGTTGTTTAATCTCTCTTGTAATTATTTATATATGTCCCACCTCTTCTCTCTCTCTTTCTCTCTCTCTCTCTCGTCGTCGGGGGGCGTCGCCGTCGTCGGGGGGCGTGTCCGTCGGGTTCCAGTTCCGGACCTTGAACGAGGCGGGGCTCCTGCTCACCTTTGACCTGCCTCGGGAAGGGGGCGTGGTCCTCAGAGCTCACTGCAGGGCGGACTCCCAACCCGTAACATGAATGTGTAACCCCGAGCTTGTGTTACCAATACATGAAATGTAAAACCTAACATTTATAGATAGAAACAATACCTTTAACAAATTAAATTAACCTTAGGTAGGTCAGTTGGTAGGTAGATGGATGGATGGATGGATAGGTAGACAAGTAGGTCGGGACATCGATAGATAAGTAGGTAGGTACATAGATAGATAGATGGATCGATAGATGGATGGAAGGATGGATAGATAGATAGATAGAGATAGAGAGATGGATGGATGGATAGATAAATAGATAGGTAGGTAGATAGATGGTTAGATATATGGATAGTTTCTTAATCATACGGGTGATTTGTTTTGCTCTAGCAGCATTTCAAAGTAAAGTTAATAGTTATTATGTGACCATCGCCGTGGATGAAGGGGCCAGCCACTCCGTCACAGCAGGAAGTCAACTCTTCCTCGGCGGTAAGAGTGAAACACATAACGCTTCGTTATCAAACTGCCGGGCCATTCAATCACCGATTAAAGCAGCACTTTAGTAGCACTATAAATGAGACTTACTTATAGCAATTATAGTTTGGCTTTGTTGAAGAAACTACTTCCTTGAATGTTGTTGGTCTGCGTTGAAGCACTTATTGTCATTCGCTTTGGATAAAAGCGTCTGTGAAATGAACCCAGACTGTCAGTCAATGCCACCCACCGGACCCTGAGACTATTTATACAATGTATTGTCAGCTCGTGGCCTTTTCATTTCCATGGACGCTGCAATCTTTCCTCACAGCGCCTTCATCCAGTAAACTTGCTTAGTTGCGGTAAACACACACTGTGACGCCCTGGCAGACTGTACGGACCAGCTGCTGCTCAGTCACATTCAGCTCGCTGCTCTTTCATAATGAGAGTTATGAGCTTTTGCTCGATCCTCCTCTCTCTCTTCCTGTTTGCTTTCCTACTTCATTCATTCCTCCAGTCTTTTTCTTTCCTTCTCCACTGGCCTCCCTTTTCTCAAATCTCATCTCCTCTTTGTCCGCCTTCTTCGCTCAAAGCCGTGTTACAGTCAAGGGCACGGCCTCCAACTGCCTCAGGCCTTTTAGCATTGCATCTCACACACACACACACACACACACACACACACACACATATGAATACACCCAAACTAACCCCTCCCCTCAATTCAATTCAATTCAATTCAGTTTATTTGTATAGCCCAATTTCACAAATTACAAATTTGTCTCGGGAGTGCTTTACAATCTGTACACATAGACATCCCTGCCTAAAACCTCACATCGGACCAGGAAAACTCCCAAATAACCCTTCAGGGGGAAAAAAAAGGAAGAAACCTGGAGAGAGCAACAGAGGAGGATCCCTCTCCTAGGGATGGACAGATGCAATAGATGTAATGTGTACAGAAGGACAGATTTAGAGTTAAATACATTCAATGAATATGACCAGAGTGTATGAATAGTTCATAGTAGGCATATTCCATCGATGGAGACCTCCACGATCCATCAGGCAGATGGGCGGTGGGAGGAGGAGTGGCGAGTCTCAACAGGACAGTGGCGTAGTCAGCGAGCAGGAATTTGACTTACCCAGACGATCCATCAGGCAGATAGATTTATGCGTCTCATAGGGTCCGGCGACCCCATGAGACGTAAAGTCAAGGACTTCCGGGGAGAAAGCAGAGCAGTAACGTGTGATTGAGAGATGAAAATTCATCCTTAAGGAGAGAAAAAGAGGAGATAGGTACTCAGTGCATCCTAAAACGTCCTCTTGCAGCTATAAGCCTATAGCAAAGATATCAAGGGCTGGACCAGAATGAACCTGATTCAGCCCTAACTATAAGCTCTGGTCAAAGAGGAAGGTCTTAAGTCTACTCTTAAACGAGGTGACTGTAGTCTGCCTCCCGGACTGAAATTGGAAGCTGGTTCCATAAAAGAGGAGCTTGATAACCAAAGGCTCTGGCTCCCATTCTACTTTTTAAGACTCTAGGAACTACATGTGAGTCCCGCATTTAGGTGAGCCGTAGTTTCTCTAGTGGAGCAATATGGTACGACAGCTCTTTAAGATATGATGGAGCATCACCAATCAAGGCTTTGTAGGTTAAGAGAAGAATTTTAGTAAGTGATTCTTGATTTTTACTGGGAGCCAGTGCAGAGCAGCTAGTGCAGGAGTGATGTGATCTCTTTTCTTAGTTTTAGTGGAGAACACGGCGCTGCAGCATTCTGGATCAACTGGAGGGACCTAAGACGATTTATTAGAGGAAAGCCTGCTAATAAGGAGTTGCAGTAATCCAGTCTCAAGTAAATCGAACGCTAAGTGAACCAATTTTTCTGCATCTTTTGAGACAAGATGTGCCTGATTTTTGAAATATTACGTAGATGAAAGAATGCAGTCCTTGAGATTTGCTTTACTGGGAGTTAAAGGACAAGTCCCGATCAAAGATAACGCCAAGAATTCTTTACAGTGGTGTTGGGATGCCAGGGCAATGCTGCGTCTACAGAATCCACATCACCAGATAATTGATCTCTGAGGTGCTCAGGGCTTGATTAAAATTACTTCGGTTTTGTCTGAGTTTAACATCACGAAGCTGAAGGTCAACCATGTTTCTACGTCTTTAAGACATGCTTGAATCTTACAGAGTTGGATGCTCTCCTCTCAGTTTTACTCGAGTAAATATAGTTGAGTGTCATCTGCATAACAATGAAAGTTTATGGAGTGTTTCCTGATAATGGCTGCCCAAAGGAAGCATGTATATAGGTAAATAAATTGGTCCAAGCACAGAACCTTGTGGAACTCCGTGATTAACGTTGGTGGTTATCGGTAGGCCATCAAGCATAAATACAAACTGAGACTCGATCTGATAAATAGGGATTTAAAACCAAATTAAAAGCCGCCGTGGCCTGAAATGCCAATCGACTGCTCCAGTCTCTGTAACAGGATGTCATGGTCACGGTGTTGAATGCAAGCACTCAAGGTTCAACAATGACCAGGACAAGAGGAGTCCTTTATCGCTGCCATTAAGAGGTCATTTGTACTTCACCAGTGCCGCTCGGTGCTGTGGTGTTTTCTAAATCCTGATTTAAATTCTCTCAAATAAACTATTATGATGTAGGAAAGTCGCACAACTGATTTAAGTAACCACTTTCTCAAGGATCTTGGAGAGGAAGGGAGGTTAGAGATCGGTCTGTGGTTAGCCAACACCTCTGGATCCAGAGTGGGCTTCTTCAGGAGAGGTTTAATAACAGCCACCTTGAATGGGAGTGTGGTACGTGGCCTTCGTTGAAGCAGAGACACATTGATAATATCTAATAGAGAGTCCGCTTAATTAAAGGCAAAACGCCTTTAAGCAGCCTCTGTCGGGATGGGGTCCAAGAGACAGGTAGATTTGTTCAAGTACAGAAACCTGAAAATAATTGGTCACGGTTGATAGGAGAAAATCCTCCAAATATATACAACCAGGCATACAGCGGTTTCCAAGGCCATTCCACTTGAGGACAGATTGGCACTGTTATGGGCAAGAGATTATTAATCTTGTCCCTAATAGTTAAAATCTTTTCATTAGAAGTTCATAAAGTCATTACCACCTAAGGTTTATAGGAATGCTCGGCTCCACAGAGCTGTGACTCTCTCATCAGCCTGGCTACAGTGTTGGAAGATAAACCTGGGGTTGTTTTTTATTTTTCTCATTATTGAGTTGAGGTAATAGGCTGGTTCACATTACGGAGGGCCTTCTATATGTTTTAAGACTATCTCGCCAAACTAAGCTGATTCTTCGAGATTAGCTGGAACCACATGCGCTCGCTTTTCGCAAGTGCAGGACGCTTGCTTCAGTTTGCGGAGGTTACATACCAGAGCAAAACCCTTCCTCACCGTCTCTTCTTCAGAGGGGCTATCGAGTCCAGTGTCATTTCAGAGTGGAGATGGAATCCGTATTCATTGAATGTGTTGTTACTCTGTAATGATTCCTTCTGGTCACATGACATCTATTGCTCTGTCCATCCGGGAGAGGGTTCCTCCTCTGTTGTTCTCCTGAAGGTTTCTTAACCTTTTTTCCCCGTGAAAGTTTTTTTTCTTGGGAGTTTTTCCTCCTTCTTTTGTTTGTCGATAAATAGACTTCTTTTTTATTTGAAGGGAGTAATATAATACCAGGAGTGGGGTTCGAACCCACGAGGTCATCTGCCCATTGGATCTTAAGTCCAACGCCTAAACCACTCGGCCATCCTGGTTATATTTACAGTTTGATTTCAAGGGAAATTTTATGAAATTTTCCTCCAATATTTAGCAAGATACATTTATTTGAGAGGCAAAGTAATGCGTTTGGAGTGTTGGAGGTGAACCATCCGGCAATGTTGACTAGTTTTGTTTGTCTATAAATAGGATGCAGACTTCTTCTTTATTTAGACGGGAGGAGCAGAGAGGAAGTAACAGAGTTTTAATAGGTTCAACACATTTTGGCGAGCCAGCCAGGAGGAGTTCCTGGGGGGAATTAGGCAGCACCCTCTCTCAAGGAATGACCAATCTAAGACCGGTCTATGGAGGGTGAGCAGGAAGCTGTTTGTGAAATTGTGTGCATAGAATTTTCTGCATTAATGTGAACATTGTCAAATATACCAGGAGTGGGGTTTGAACCCACGAGGGCATATGCCCATTGGATCTTAAGTCCTATCTGCCTCAGGCATGGCCAGCAAAAAATCCATTGTCAGCGCCCAATCCCTGTGCTCGCTCAACAATGGATGGGCCAATGGCGTTTCGGCCTCACAATGGATTCGGCCAATCACGGCGCCGCAGGGCAAACCGGCCAAATCTCGCGGCAAGCGGCCAAATCTCGCGGCAAGTCCGAAGGTTGGTGACGTCGCAACGACACTTCAACAATGGATGGGCCAATGGTGCCGGCCTCACAATGGATTCAGCCAATCGTTCGCCGCACAAGATCACCAACAGGGCCCACGCATGACATTGGACGTAAGCTTTTTTCTACAACGAAGACAACGTGTCAACCGTAGTTATCCTACTTTATTATTCTTTTAGCGCTGCCGTAAACGTCACATCTAGGTTGTTAATTTTTTTCTCCGCCCCCCGTGTCACATCACGTTACAGGCACAGCGGCGAATGCCCCGAGATCGCTTACCTACATTGTAATAACGAGTGTTGGACAACGGTATAGCAGTCAGTGGTAGCTAGCGCAAGCATAACAACTCGTCCGTGACATGGCATGGTTTTATTCTTTTCCCATTAGTAATACACTTTTATCTACATGAAGTCATTGGTTGCCATTTGTACATTCGCATAAGGCAAAAGGCCCCAAGATCGCGGCGTCAACGCAAGTCGTGTAATAATAAGTGTATAATATTAACGTGACCTGCAAAAATGTCCGGAAACGGCCATGGATAAATACTACTGTAATGCACCGAGTGAAAACACGCAAACGTCCAAGTATAGACAGCATATGTACATGGTTAATTTATAAAGACTCTAATAATATATCTTCATTTTATATATAGCGTTAAAGGAAACAGAGTCATAGTTTATTACTGGTATTTAACAACTGGTACAGACTTATTATAGAAACAGTATAATTACACAGTATAATTGTGAATAATGTGTATCCATATATATATATATATATATTTATATGTATTGATATGATTACATGTGTAAATACCATGTTTCAATAACCGACAACATGTTATCAGTGTAGTTTGCTTAACTAACAGTTGCTGTGTCTGTGTTACTGTTCTCATAAATATGAAATTCAGCAAGCTCAGCACACCATGGTTATGGCTATATTTAGCTATTATCGCTGTTTCAATGTTCTCTTTAGATGAGCACAAAACCAAAGAGCCACAAGGCTATGAGCGATAAGGAGTGGATGGCAAGGCTGAGGGCGTTTGCCAGCTCTGGGGTTTGGCCTTCTGGAGGAGGCAATAGACCAGCCCCAAGGCAGAAGAAGTGGTTCGCTTTCTATCAGAAGGTAAAGTAAGCAATACAATAATGACCGTTATATTATTAGTGTCATTAGTATACCACACACTTGATTTATTGACTTGACTTTTCGAGATAATGTCAATAAGACCTCAGACACTGAGAGACTCACACTCCAGGCTAACATCAAATCCACCATTTCAGATTGAGAAATGCCTCTACGGTCCGTGGGACAGACCACGCTCTTTGAGTGGTCCATGGCCACCATGGCCTGCATTGTGGATTCCACGGCGTTATGGTGATTTGTTTAAGAATGATGTCCCTTTATTGTTCATCTTGCATTGCATGTCTGTTACAGCCGTTGCGCTGTTGTCGCCATAATATTCTGCTGTCTCCACAGTCCGTGGTCTCCTTCAGCCTCAGCACCAGCTCCAGCACCGTCAGCACCTGCTCCAGCACCCGTCCAGCACCTGCCCAGCTCCAGCACCAGCACCTGCCCAGCACCTGCTCCAGCACCTGCCTCCAGCTCCAGCACAGCACCTGCTCCAGCACCAGCACGTTCCAGCACCAGCACCTGCTCCAGCACCTCCAGCACCTGCTCCAGCACCTGCTCCAGCACCAGCACCAGCACCTGCTCCAGCAATTGTTAACCTGCTCCAGCAATTGTTAATCTGCTCCAGCTCCAGCACCAGCACCTGCTCCAGCACCTCAAAGCACCTGCTCCACACCTGCTCCAGCCCAGCACCTGCTCCAGCACCTGCTCCAGCACCTGCTCCAGCTCTGGTGCTCCAATTCAGCACCTCCAAGCCCAGCACCAGCACCCTGCTCCACCTGCTCCAGCTCCAGCACCTGCCCAGCACCTGCTCCAGCACCTGCTCCAGCACCTGCTCCAGCACCAGCAATCGCTCCAGCACCAGCACCTGCTCCAGCACCTGCTCCAGCACCAGCACCTGCCCAGCACCAGCACCTGCTCCAGCCTCCAGCACCTGCTCCAGCACCTGCCCAGCACAGCACCTGCTCCAGCACCTGCCCAGCACCAGCACCTGCTCCAGCAGCTCTTATTACTGAAATGTCCGGTCTTCAGTCTCTAGCACCAGCAGCAGCTGCAGCCCCTCGTGCTGCTTCTGAACAGTCCGTGGACTTAGGGGCCCCTTTCCGACCTGTTCTAAGTGTACACTGGTATGTATTGTTAAATACCTGGCTACATAATAATTTTGTCGGTTATATGTATGCTTTGACTAAAACTAGTGGTGTTTGTTTGTCTTTTTTAAACTGGGGTTTCTGCTCTTTTTTACAGGTGAGCTTATCGGGTTGATTATTTGTTGAGTCAGACTGGCCAGCCCTTAAAATACTCCCTGACTCAGGAGACAGACAATATGCTGGAGGATGTGAACGAGAGAGGAAGAAGAAGAAGGAGAAGACGAGGGCTTCCAGGAAGACACAGTGTCAAGTCTCCTGGATGACCCAAGCCTCACTGACTCTTCTCAGCCTGCAGCCACCTATCTGCTCTTCCAGACTCCTGCCTCCTCCCTGCCTGCTGCGTCCACCTCCCAGCCTGCTAACTCCTCCTCCCAGGCTGCTACCTCCTCCTCCCAGCCTCCAGCCTCCTTCCAGCCTCCAGCCTCCTTCCAGCCTCCTGCCTCCTCCCAGGCTGCTACCTCCTCCTTCCAGCCTCCTGCCTCCTCCCAGGCTGCTACCTCCTCCTCCCAGTCTGCTAGTTCCTCCTTCCATCCTGCTGCCATCATACCGCAGCCAGGTGTCTCCTCAGAGTCCGAGGTATATAAATACATCATTTTGTATAGATAAATAAAATCACTGTTTCTGTCTTTTGTCCCATTGCTTACTTTCCTCAAATTGTGTGACTAATCCTTCTCTGATTTGTCCAGGCTGTGGATAATTCGTGCATGCCAGGGTTGGACAAGGTGGACAAGTTGGCAGAGTGTCTGGTGGAGTTGAGGAACCAGTCCTCCATGGCTCTGAGCAACCAGACGGTGAGGAACATTTATTGTCATTGACATATTTGATTCTCTCTCTGTGCCGAGTAATTCATATTCAAACTCATTGATTCAGATTTATTTTCTTCTCATGCACCGTGTTCTCTCTATCACTCTCTCTTTGCATAGGCAAGCAACATTGTTGCTCTGTGGCAGAACCTGGATGAGTATGATAAAAAAAGAATCATATTCTCTGCCAGGCACCAGAGTCGGCTGGACACGGGGAGGTTCAAGTCCTCCAAAAAAAAGCAGGACTTCACTCCAGGGGTGGAAAGTTTGAAGAGGCACAGCCTGACAACCACTGGCCCACTTGCACAGTGGCCTGACTGCTGCCGCCTGATAGAGACTATATTTATCAGGCTCTGCTCTATTCACCGTAGTCCCAAGAAGAAGGGGGCTGGCACGCTGTCCAGATGGCTGCTAATCCTGGATGACTATCGTAAAGTCAGGCAGTGCATTCTTGACAACGGGATAGTCATGCAGGAGACCACCCTGCAGCTGGTGGACGTGAGCCATACAACCCTGGTGCAGTGGCACAATAAGAGGGTGAAGAAGCAGGACAATGCAGTTGTCATACAAGGGCTAAATATGCCCAGTCAAATGTCCTGGCAGCTCACCCCCTTATTTGTGCCACTCAACCACCAGCATCAACACCCACCTTGCCGAGCCCGGCACACCTCTATACGCTGCCCAGCAGCACTGTCGGACAGGCCAGGTTAAAGAGGAAGTCGGAGCGGCAGCTCTTTCCTGCTCCATCCCTGGCCCCTCAGCTGGTGGTTCGACAGCCACCTTTCCTTCTCCCATCCAATGCCACAAGGCAGTTGTTCCCCGCTTCACCCTCGGTCCCTCAGAGGCTTGTTCCTGCTCTGGCTCCTGCTCCTGGCCCTGCCACTGCTCCTGGCCCTGCTCCTCGCCCTGCCACTGCTCCTGGCCCTGCTCCTCGCCCTGCCACTGCTCCTGGCCCTGCTCCTGGCCCTGCCACTGCTCCTGCCACTGCTCCTGGCCCTGCTCCTGGCCCTGCTCCTGCTCCTGCCACTGCTCCTGGCCCTGCTCCTGGCCCTGCTCCTGGCCCTGCCACTGCTCCTGCCACTGCTCCTGGCCCTGCTCCTGGCCCTGCCACTGCTCCTGCCGCTGCTCCTGGCCCTGCTCCTGGCCCTGCTCCTGCCGCTGCTCCTGGCCCTGCCACTGCTCCTGCCACTGCTCCTGCCACTGCTCCTGGCCCTGCTCCTGGCCCTGCCACTGCTCCTGCCACTGCTCCTGCCACTGCTCCTGGCCCTGCTCCTGGCCCTGCCACTGCTCCTGCCGCTGCTCCTGGCCCTGCTCCTGCCACTGCTCCTGCCACTGCTCCTGCCACTGCTCCTGGCCCTGCTCCTGGCCCTGCCACTGCTCCTGCCGCTGCTCCTGGCCCTACTCCTGGCCCTGCTGCTGCTCCTGGTCCTGCTCCTGGCCCTGCCACTGCTCCTGCCACTGCTCCTGCCACTGCTCCTGCCACTGCTCCTGGCCCTGCTCCTGGCCCTGCTCCTGGCCCTGCCACTGCTCCTGGCCCTGCTCCTCGCCCTGCCACTGCTCCTGGCCCTGCTCCTGGCCCTGCCACTGCTCCTGCCACTGCTCCTGCCACTGCGCCTGGCCCTGCTCCTGGCCCTACTCCTGGCCCTGCCACTGCTCCTGCTGCTGCTCCTGGTCCTGCTCCTGGCCCTGCCACTGCTCCTGCCACTGCTCCTGGCCCTGCTCCTGGCCCTGCTCCTACTTCTGCTCCTGCCCGCAGAACACTTTCAAGAAAAGTACTGCACAACACGTGCAAAAAATGCGGGCAGTTCAGGACTGCAGAGACTGGGCACAGCCAGTACAAGGGGGTCATTTACTGCCCCTCAGTAGAGACAGTTCCAAAGGAGCAGTGGTTGGAAAGCAGGAGAAAAAAATAACTTTGGACATTAATTTTGTATATAGTTGTTTAATATGTTTAGGTGTTCTATTATAATGTGGTGTTTTGTATATTTTGTCCGTATCTTATTTTAATAAATCATTGCATTTCTCATACGTTTTGCTTTCAAACTCTTGTTTTCAAGTGACTAATAACTCCTCTCTGATTAGAGTAAAAGCTACAATATTGTTTTGTTAGACTGACCAGTTTTCATCACTTTTACCCAGGGCCACAGTAACTCAAATGAGAGATAATAGAATTACAATGTATATATCAAAGTCAAAAGTGAAAGTCAGTTTTATTTGTCAATTTTCCATATGTGCAAACATACAGAAGATCGAAATTGCGTTTCTCTTCTGTCCAACATAAAGTGAATTGTGCAACATATAGACAACATAGAGTGCAAAAATAGTAAAAAACATGTGAACATATAGACAACATAAAGTGCATAGACAACATAAAGTGCAAAAATAGTAAGAAACATGTAAACATATAGACAACATAAATTGTGCTAGCAGCATTCAGACATGTGAGTCTGAAAGAGGACGGAGTGGGAGGATGGGGAGAGAGTTCAGCTTCCTGACCGCCTGGTGGATGAAGCTGTTGGACAGCCTGGTGGTGTGAGCCCGGAGGCTCCCGGGATCTCCTCCCAGAGGGCAGGAGGTTGGGGTTTTAAAAGAACCCCCCCCCCCTTTGGGGGTTTCCTGGGGTTTCCCGGCCGGAAAGGAGGGGGGGGGGGTGGGGGTTTTTTTTTGGGGGTTTTTTAAAAAAAAAAATTTTTTTCCCCCCTTTTTTTTTTTTAAAAAAAAAATTTTTTTCCCCCCCCTTTTTTTTTTAAAAAAAACCCAAAAAATTTTAAAGGGGGGAAAATTTTTTTTTTTATAAAATTTTTTTTTTTTTTGGGGGGGGGGGGGGGGAAAAAAAAAAATTTTTCCCCCTTTTTGGGGGGGAAGAAAAACGGGGTTCCCCCGGGGGAAAAAAAAAAAACCCCCCCCTTTTTTTTTTTTGGGGGGGGGAAGGGGAAAGGGGGAAAAAAAAGGGGAAAAAAAACCCCCCAAAAAAAAAGGGGGGGGAAGGGAAAAAATTTAAAAAAATTTTTTTTTAAGGGGGGGGGAAAATTTTTGGGGGGGGGGGAAAAAAAAGGGGTTTTTAAAAAATAAAAAAAAATTAAAAAAAAAACAAAAAAAAAGGGGGGGCCCTTTTAAAAAAAAAGGGGGGAAAAAGGGGAAAAGGGGGGGGGGGGGGAAAAAAAAAAAAGGGGGGGGGAAAAAAAAAACCCGGGGGGGAAAATTTTTTAAAAAAGGGGAAAAAAAAAGGGGGGGGGGGAAAATTTTTTTTTTTTAAAAAAGGGGGGGAAGGCCCGGGGGGGGAAATTTTTTTTGGGGGGTTTAAAAAGGGGGCCCCCCAATTGGGGTTTAAAAAATTGGGGGGAAAATTTTTTTAAAAAATTTTTTTTTTAAAAAAAAGGGGAAAAGGGGGAAAATTGGGGGAAAAAAAAGGGGGGGAAAGGGAATTTAAAAAAAATTTTTGGGGGGGGGTTTTGGGGGAAAAAGGGGGGGGAAAAAAGGGGAAAAAAAAAAAAAAAAAAAGGGGGGGGGGGGGGGGGAAAAAAAACCCCCCCCAAAAAAACCTTGGGGGGAAAAAACCCAAAATGGGGGGGTTTTGGGGGGAAAAAAAAAAAAGGGGGGGAAAAAAAAAAAAAATTTTTTCCAAAAAAAAAGGGAAAAAAGGGAAAAGGGGGGGAAAAAAAATTTTTTTTTTTTTTTGGGGGGTTTTTTTTGGGAAAAAAAATTAAAAAATTTTAAAAAATTTTTAAAAAAAATTTAAATTACGGAAAAAAAAAAAATATTAAAAAAAAAAGGGGGGGGGGGGGGGGAAGGAGGGGGGGGGGAAAAAAAGGGAAAGAAAAAAAAAAAAGGGGCCAAACCCAAAAATTAAAAAAAAGGGGGGGGGGAAAAAAGGAAAAAACCCAAAAAAAAAAAAGGAAAAAAAGGGGGAAATTTTTTAAAAAGAAAAGGGGGGGGGGGGGGAAAAAAGGGTTAAGGGAAAAAAATTGGGGGTTTTTAAAAAATGGGGGAAAGGGGAAAAGGGGAACCAGGGGGGGGCCCCGGGGGAAAAAAAAAAAAGGGCCCCCTTTAAAATTTAAAAAAAAAAAAAAAAGGGGGGGGTTTTTTGGGGGGGAAAAAAAAAAATTTTTTTAAAAAAAATTTAAAAAAAAAGGGGGGGAAAAAAAACCTTTTTAAAAAAGGGAAAAAAAAAAAAAAAAAAAAAGGGGGGTTTGGGGGGGGAAAAAAAAAAAACCCCCTTTTTAAAAAAAATTTAAAAATAAAAAAAAAAACCCCGGGGGAAAAAAAAAAAAAAAGGGGGGGAAAAATTTTTAAAAAAAAAACCCCCAAAAAAAAAGGGGGGGAAAAAAAAAAGGGGGGAAACCGGGGAGAAAAAAAAAGGGCCCCCGGGGAAAAACCCCCAAAAAAAAGGGGGGGGGGGTTTTAAAAAAAAACCCTTTTTTGTTTTTAAAAAAATTAAAAAGGGGGGGGGGAAAAAGGGGGGGAAGGGGAAAAGGAAAAGGGTTTTTTAAAAAAAAAAAAAAAATTTTTTTTAAAATTTGGGGGGGGGAA
Organism: Pseudoliparis swirei; assembly: GCF_029220125.1. Lineage (NCBI taxonomy): Eukaryota > Metazoa > Chordata > Actinopteri > Perciformes > Liparidae > Pseudoliparis > Pseudoliparis swirei. The sequence continues at coordinate 493,693 of NC_079395.1, forward strand.
AAAAAAAAAAAAAAATTTTTTTTAACCCCCCCCGGGGAAAAAAAAGGGGAAAAAAAGAAAAAAAATTTTCCCCGGGGGTTTTTAAAAAAAATTTTTTAAAGGGGGGCCCCTTTTTTTAAAAAAAAAAAAAGGGAAAATTAAAAGGGGGGGGTTTTTAAGGGGGAAAAAAAAAATTTTAAAAAAAATTTTAAAGGGGGTTTTTTTGGGAAAAGGGGGTTTTTAAAAAAAAATTTTTTTTCCCGGGGGAAAAAAAAACCCCCCCCGGGGGGGGGGCCCCCTTTTTTTTTTTTTTTAAAAAAAAAAAAGGGGTTTTTTTTTTGGGTTTTGGGGGGTTTTAAAAAGGGGGGGGGGGAAAAAAAAAAAAAAAAAAGGGGGGGGGGAAAAAAAGGGGGGGGGGTTTTTTCCAAAAAAAAAATTTTTTTTAAAAAAACCCAAAAAGGGGGGGGGGGTTTTTTTTTGGGTGGGGGAAAAAATTAAAAAAAAGGGGGGTTTTTTTTTGGGGGCCCCGGGGGGGGGGGGTTTAAAAAAATTTTTGGTTTGGGGGGGGTTGGGGGGGCCCTTTGGAAAAAATTTTTTAAAAAAAATTTTTTGGGGGGGGCCTTCCGGGGGGGGCCCCCCCCCAAAAAGGGGGGGGGGGGAAAAAAAAGGGAAAATTTTGGGGCTTTGGGGGGGGTTTTTTTTTAAAAAAAAATTCATATTTATATATAGAGAGAGAGATGTTTTTAAAATATTTTTCTTTAATATATATATCTATGTGTATTTATATTTATATATACAGGACTGTCTCAGAAAATTAGAATATTGTGATAAAGTTCTTTATTTTCTGTAATGCAATTCAAAAAACAAAAATGTCATGCATTCTGGATTCATTACAAATCAACTGAAATATTGCAAGCCTTTTATTCTTTTAATAATGCTGATTATGGTTTACAGCTTAAGAAAACTCTAAAATCCTATCTCATAAAATTTGAATATTTCCTCAGACCAAGTAAAAAAAAAGATTTATAACAGCTGAGTGTTTGTCAAGGCTCAGGAAACCCTTGCAGGTGTTTCGAGTTAATTAGACAATTCAAGTGATTTGTTTAATACCCTACTAGTATACTTTTTCATGATATTCTAATATTTAGAGATAGGATATTTGAGTTTTCTTAAGCTGTAAGCCATAATCAGCAATATTAAAAGAATAAAAGGCTTGCAATATTTCAGTTGATTTGTAATGAATCCAGAATGCATGACATTTTTGTTTTTTTAATTGCATTACAGAAAATAAAGAACTTTATCACAATATTCTAATTTTCTGAGACAGTCCTGTATATACATATTGAAAATATATATATATTTAAATACATGAATAAATATAAATTTCTATATTCATAAATAAATATAAATATATACATATGTATTTCTATGTTAAAGAAACAATGCTCCATGACATTCATTTGGCCAGGAGACATCTCACAGAGGTCACACACATCTCTCTATAAATAGTTGCATATATGGCTCTTTTATTAGTACACAGGAAAAAGGGTAGAGTAATTTTTCCAGAGTTAACATTATTTTCCTCTGAAAGAGTCATTTTTATTCATTTCGGATTATAATTATTTCCGATGACCACAAGAATGGGAGTTAAAAAACAGAGTAAACCTTCTTGGAGTAATATTAAGAACACGCCCACTAATGTTTGTTAAGTTTCGTTTCTGCCGCCATTTTCTAGTCCCGCAGTGCAAGGTGAGGTGAGTGGCAGCGAGATGGCGGTGAGCCAGGTAAGTCTGCAAAGTACTAAATATAGGATAAAATGTCATCAGCATTTTTTGTTGGCTTATTTGAAAAGTAAAGCCGGTGAGTTACATGATAGCTGGCGAATTTGTGTGTTAGGGTCATTGTTGTTCGGTTAGTAAGCACATGTGTTTTACTCTAAATTTAATGGTGTACATTGACGTGACATCTTGTGTGTGTTTCAACTGCTATTCGGCTAGCAAGCACGAGGTTAGCAAGCTATTGTGTATGTTTCAACTTCTATTGGGCTAGCAAGCACGAGGTTAGCAAGCTATTGTGTGTTTCAACTGCTATTCGGCTAGCAAGCATGTGGTTTGCAATCCTGTGTGGTTTTTATTTAACCTGCTGTCCGGTTAGTAAGCATTTGGTGTTTTAATTCACCTGCTTCCTACTTAGTAATGTCTGTTTTGTTAGACCTGCTGTTTGGTTAGCAAACACATGTTTTACTCTGAATTGAGTCCTGTACATTGACCGTTTTCGCTCTGCTGTTCGATGAGCAAGCTTGTGTGTTTTACGTCTATTTTTATCTGCAGTTTGGTTAGCAGGTATATACTTCTACTGGCATTCCTTCAGGGCCAGTGTGTTGGACTAGCATCATACAAACCTTATAGACACAGGGCTCCAGACTGCGACCAAATGGTCGCATTTTGCGCCTAAAATTAGACACAGTGCGAGTAAATTTTTCATCAACTCGCGCATGCGCGACCAGTAAATTAGCAGGTTTCTTTTTTTTGTTATTAAATATTTTTGTTGCTTACAAACTTGTTCTACACTTCAGCCCACTACAGTTAGCGGTAATGCCTGAATGACTGGTTTGCTAACCGACATTAACTCCAGAAGAAGAAGAAAGGAGACGAAAACCGAAGAAGAAGAAGGCTGGCCTGTGTGTGAGAGGGGGAGGGGGGGGCTAATGTGTGAAAAGAGGCGCACCGCAACGGAGACGCAACGAGGGCGAGGGCCGCAGAGTGAGAGGACCACGAGGGGATCCTCACCACCGAGCGGCGGCCCCGTCCCCCGAGTTGAATCTCTGGGTCGACTCAGCCGACTCTCACATGTCTGCCCCTATAGACTGATGTTCACGGTAAACGCATTCGATCGGGAGCGCGCGAGGATTTTGATAAAGTTAGCGGAAGGATTTAAGTGACAACATCCGGTTTTGCAAAGTTAGCGGAAAGAACCACGTGAAACAACATCCGTCTATCAAAATAAGATGTCGACAAATCATACACTAACATATAAAAGTAAACAATGAACTGATGTTGTATCTTTATAGATAGTTTCTGAGATTTAGCTTAAATTATGCTAACATTAAAACATTTTTACTGGACCAAGGAAGAGTTTATAAAAATTAGTCAGTCTTTTGTATGTTAAGAAAAGTCCTGTATATAGATTTCCCCAAGAGTTCCAGGAGGGGGGGTAGACGAAAATTACAGAGTGGCGGGTGGAGATTTCACCCTGTTATAATAGTAGGGGAAACACTGGAGTTGATAAGCGTGTCTTCTTGTCTGATCAATATACAACTGTGAGGTGCGTGAATGGACAGAGCGGCCAGCTGCTGATCACTCACTCAACAGCTCGACCTGCATGAATAGAAGGTGCGTGCATAGCGCGCAAAAAAATTTTTTGGGAGCACCCAAGACCCATTTTGACCCAGGAAAAAGTGCGCCCCTAAATTTTCTGCTTGCGCCCCTAACATTTTAAGTTAGGAGCGACTGTGCTCCTAGTTAAAAAAGTTAGTCTGGAGCCCTGAGACATGTCATTTACGTAACTTGTTGCTGCTATAGAGTTGGCCATTATTTTGTTCACCCGATTTACTTAATCAGAGCAGCATAGACAACATGTGTAACATACAAATGGAATAAGTCAAGGTGGACAATGGATTAGAAATGTTAATGAATGACTTTGTAAATAGATGTGCAAAAGCTAATACATATAACCTTTTCATGTCATGTAGGATGAATGCTGTTGGAGTGAAGTACAGAGATCGACAAAAATACCTCTGTTTTGAGGGCCAAGTACGCATTGTATTTGGAAAGTGGTGAGTGGAAAACCTAATGAATTTCAGTCTAACACAGTAAACAAACTGAAGCTGTCGGTTTGGGGGCATGGTGCAGATTTTAATGCACTATTACTAAGGAGAAGATATACCTTAACTGTAGAGGTTTATATTGCTTATTTTATTAAATTTCCCTTGTTCTGGAGTTCATATTAAATTTTAAGTGCATTAATTTTTTTTATGTTCACAGGTTCCAAGAAGTTCAGCATCCCAACCTTGGACTTAAGAGTCTTAACCCTTGTGTTGCCTTAGGGTCATTTTGACCCGAATCAATATTACACCCTCCCCCCGCCGTTGGGTCATTTTGACCCGATTCAATGTTTCACCCTCCTGTTACCTTTATATTTACTAACATATTTTACCCTTTGGGTTCAATTTGACGCCAGCAATTAAAACCTCCAGAAAATTATTAGAATTAATATTGTTTTCCAAGTTTAAGTGTGAGGCACTTTATGTTTGTTTGTTGACTACCGAAAGAACACCGACATTAAACATTGAATGGGGTCAAATTAATCCTAAAGCGGGGGGAGGGTGTAATATTGATTCGGGTCAAAATGACCCAAAGGCAACACAAGGGTTAACCACGTAGCCACTGAGCACACCGTGTCATTCATTCTTTGAGTCTTGGCGAGCCTAACATGTTCTATTTAAGACGAGCAGATAAATCTGCTGGATTGTTAGTTTATTATAGCTCCAATAATCTTTGTTTGTATGATATTTTTTTGGTAGTTACTTTAATACTTTTGGCAATTGTATGGTATTCGTGTTAATCACACCAGCTGAATGTTTACATGGTTTGACAGATTGCCTGAGTTCCCCTGCAAGCAGCTCCTTTACCAGCTCCAGTGGGGATATTGATGGGGACTCTGATGACACCGTAATATTGCAGTGCAGTCCTGCCACAAGACAGAGAGCTGAAAACACCTCTCTTGCCAAAGTAAGCAATGCTGATTGCACTACACACCTTCAAAAAGTTTACATTTTAAACAATTAATCGATTTGTTGTTTAGTCAATAAAATGTCAGTTTCCCAAGCCGCAAGATGACGTCCACAAATGTCTCGTCCACAAACTAAAGGGATATTGAGTCCATTGTCATAAAGGAACAAAGAAACCAGAAATATTAACGTTTAAGAAGCTGAAATCTTCTTAAAAGCTTATTTGGTTTCAAAAAACCCTACTCAAACCAATTATTCGATTATCAAAATAGTTGATTATTTTTTGTTTGATTAATTATTGCAGCTCTACATAGAAGTCGTGTGTGCTCGTAGATGAGGAGATTTATGTGTTTACATTGATCTGATTTTATAGTAGTGTAATTTTTTTTAATGTCACCTAGATGATTGAAGATGTTCTAAAGAACAAACCTGGCGGAGAGAGGATCATCAATGAGTATGCTCAGACAAAAAGTCTTAACAGATGGCAGGCGGAGCGACATGGTCAAGATATTGGTTGCACAAATAAGTGAACATGGGTATGCTGAAATATTATTTAATTCACAACTAACGTTTTGTATGCACCAAGTTTGCTGACAGTGTCATTTACACTCTAATATTTTCAACAGTGCTCATAGTTTGTGTGTATGTGTAGGACAAGTCCTTCAAGGCGTGTCAAAGAGGACTACGCAAAGGGGATCATCAACTTGTTCCCATACCTGGCTGATCCAAGGAGCAAGTTTGGTTATGTAAGTTCAGAAAATAATTAGTCCTACCTATTTAGTCTTCACTTCTAAACTCAACAGTTTTCGAGCATGATGTACAGCTAGATTTAAAAAATATGTATATATTAACTGCTTGGCTATGGTTTGAGAAAAACTAAAGATGTTAACATTCATGCACGTCCACCATCAGTGGTAGCAGTCCAGTCTTGAGCAAGTTCAGCTCAGCTGCTGCATTTTTTAGATTTATGTGTTAAAATATGTTATCCTGCTAATTCAAACTTGTTCAAAATAACAATTCATTTCACTCTGAATAATACCTTTTTCGGAAATTTTTTACACTGCAGAAGATGGGAGTGGGTATCTGGCTTGGAGATTGAAGTTTGTCCAAAAGGAAGCTTCTGATGGACAAAAGAAGGCCATGAGACTCTCAAGAACACAAATGGGTATGTGTTATTGTTACCTGTAACCAAACTGCATACATGAGAATCATGGCAGAGTTCCCAAGTGTTGTTTATTAAATCCTAGGACACTGTCATATCCATCATATCCACTGTTACAGGGGGCCCATCAGCTGAAAGAGACTTGAGGGAGGGGACAATCCCCAATAACTGACAGCTTGTGTTCTGAGGCCATTGCACTGATGAAGCATACAGCTGATGAAGGAATTGTTATGACGAAGATGAAGCAGACCTTCAACTATCGCCAAAAGATCATTCATGATCCAGTGAAGTCCTCTGATGTCTTTCTGGCCTTCCCAAGATTCCTGGACATACAAGGATTAGTATGTTCAACTTACTTCATTGTAACTTGTATTTTAACTTGTAACTTGTTGACTTGTATTTAAGAAACATCATTAACAACATGATTTCATCTATTCTGCAGATTGAGCAAGATTTTACTTTGATGTTTGATGATGACATCTCTGCAAAGTTCCTGGAGAAGTGGCCCACAATTTACAAGAAAAAAGTCCTTGAACAAAGCCGTGGTCTCAGTCGGATGATCTGCAGTACCTCGTCCAGACTGCTGAATCCACAACAGAAGTCGAAAGTGGTGAGGCGAAATAAATGGATTATATTGTTATTGTTCTGTTTTGGTTGTGATAAGATTGAATGTTTTTAGGAAAAAAGCACTTGATGCAGCTGGATTAATCAGTTGGTCCAACAATGTAAGACAGGAAATAAAGGAGCTGGCTTAAGTTCAGGAAGTAGTGGAGCTGTGCATAAAGCCTATTTATTGTAAATGGGAGCATTAGAAGTGCAACACTATTTGTGCTGACTTTTTTTGGTACATAAAGTAGTGTTTAGATTTTTGTATTAAAGTAATCCTGGAAGTCTTTGTTTTTCATTATTACTTTATTCTTTCAGGATGGGACAGTGACATGTCGTCCATTTTGATCCTTGTGCACCTGCTGCCGCCGTCACCTCTTGGCCGCAAGAGACCAGGAAAGCTCTCCGCCAGACAAACCAGTGAGAATCTTGTGAAGTTCATCAAGGTAAGGCTGCCATACAGGAAACATCACGAGCTATATCACACCACATATCTTTTTGTCGTTTTCTTGGTGTTTTAAAAAAAAAGCTGTTTTCTCAAACTTTTTCTTCTGTCACAGACAGGGACCAGCATCCAGGGGCATCTCGATGGAATCGCAGGCAGCCTTCAACCATACCTGCTTGCTGTGGGAACTCAGAGGAATGTGATTCACAAGTACTTCATTGACAAACATGCAAGATCTTGTAAGTCATCTGGCTCTCTTGCTTGATTTGATGAGCTTTTCAAAGCTCACTTTGTCTTTGGCACTTCGTACAACCACGATCTCGTCAATGTGTACAACGTCCTTCAGTCAACCATTTATGAAATCGATATTGATACAACCAAGGTGAATCCTAGAGTTGCAGAGTTGAGGGCTCAGATGCTGCGTTGAGTAGATTTTTCTGATTTGTTTTTCTGTGAGGGCTCCATTCCAGAATTAAGGTATTCTAAAATGTTGTTTTTCATTTGTAAGAGCTCTCAGACAAATACTAATTTAGTTGTATGTGTTAAAATTAGGGCTGTCAGCGTTAACGCGTTAATCTATGCGATTAATTTGGCCGCGTTAACGCACTAAAATATTTTAACGCAATTAACGCAAGTTTTTTTTTTTTTTTTTTTAACCGCGGCAGTACGGTTTGACACTGTTTCCGTTTTTAAAACAATCATTTCTCCGCGAAAATAAGGAGCAGAAATCAGTTTAACTCGTGGATGAATCAGTCGGGTTTCCTCCTGCTCCTCCTTCCTCCCGTCTCCCCCTCTGATACACAGAGGAACGAAGGGGCGACGTGTCGGGTGACGCGGCGCGGAAAGAAAGCGACACACGAAACCTTCAACGTGATTGGTCAATCCGTTTGTCTGTCAACATTTCGAGGGGGAAAAAAAACCAATGAACACTCAGTAAATCACAAAGGACCTCCCACCTCACAGGTTAGGCTCATTTAGCAGCCTGTCAGTCAGAGAACCAGAGGACACGGCGCGAGGACAATGAGGCTCATTTCAGAGCTGAGATTGTTCTGGAATGTTTGATGTAGAACACGTGGGGGTGTGTCACATGCAAAAGACTTTAAACGGTGAATTTAATTTATTTTGTAAAATGTATAAAATGCCCCCAGCCTCCAGAGGGTCAACGTGACATATTTGAATGTCAGTCAGTTATCAAGGCCACTGGTTCTGCTGTGTTCAATGTTAAAGATGACAGGACCAATGGGGTCTCAATATACTTCTTTTTTTTTTACTGATCTGATGTTTCACTGAAAAAACAATTTATCATCCACGATATTAAATACCTCGCTGGCACTTTATATGTAGGAGCCTCTTTGAAAACACAGCTCTGTGTGAAGTTTTGTCTTTAAAAAGAAGGGAAACACTTTTAACCCTTGTGTTGCCTTCGGGTCATTTTGACCCGATTAAATATTTAACCCTCCCCCCGCCTTTGGGTCATTTTGACCCGATTCAATGTTTCACCCTCCTGTTACCTTTATATTTACTAACATATTTTACCCTTTGGGTTCAATTTGACGCCAGCAATTAAAACCTCCAGAAAATTATTAGAATTAATATTGTTTTCCAAGTTTAAGTGTGAGGCACTTTATGTTTGTTTGTTGACTACCGAAAGAACACCGACATTAAACATTGAATGGGGTCAAATTAACCCGAAGGCGGCAGGAGGGTGTAATATTGATTCGGGTCAAAATGACCCGAAGGCAACACAAGGGTTAAACGGTGAATTTTTGTTTGTTTGTAAAATGTATAAAATGCCCCCAGCCTCCAGAGGGTTAACGTGACATATGTGAATGTCAGTCAGTTATCAAGGCCACTGGTTCTGCTGTGTTCAATGTTAAAGATGACAGGACCAATGGGGTCTCAATATACTTTTTTTTTTTTACTAATCTGATGTTTCACTGAAGAAACAATTTATCATCCACGATATTAAATACCTCGCTGGCACTGTATATGTAGGAGCCTCTTTGAAAACACAGCTCTGTGTGAAGTTTTGTCTTTAAAAAGAATGAACTTTTAACTTTTAACTTTTAATTGCGATTAATCGCAATTAATCGCGATTAATTAATCGCAATTTCAAAAGGTGCGATTAATTAGTTAATTTTTTTAAATCGATTGACAGCCCTAGTTAAAATTCATTGTGACATGCCAGTTTTTCATAAGATCCACCATGCTGTTGTGAAGGATGAGACATTGTTTTTTGTTACTTTTGCACTACAAAACAGTGTCTCATCGAGCATTTTAATGCAGTTCAAGTTTTGTACACAACAGACGGACCTCATATTGTGTTTGTCAACGATCTCTTCTGTCACAAAGCATTTGATTTACAGGTGTCTTGCAGTCATAATGACTCCAGTTTTTATATTGTGCCATACTGTTTCCTGTGAACACTTAATAAAGTAAAGGTGTCACTTAAGGTATTGGGTTCTGATCTATTTATTTCACCTTTTTAAAAACTTTGCAGTGTATAATGACTGAGTGTAAAAAGTTATATAGTGAGTAAAATTCTGTTCTATTCATAATAAAGTTAAACTCTTTTGAGTAACATTCACTTCATAATATATTCTATTTGGAGTAAAATGATGTACCATTTATAATTTTGATTTCTATATTGAGTAAAATTCAGTTCTATACAGAGTAAAACTAGGGTAGAGTTGTTTTTATTTTATGCTAAATGGAGTGAATTATCAGGTAGAGTAAAATTCTTGCACTAAATAGAGTAAAACTAGGGTAGAGTTGTTTTTATTTTATGCTAAAGAGTGAATTATCATCAGGTAGAGTAAAATTCTTGCACTAAATAGAGTAAATTTAACTCTGAAAGTTTAACTCTGTCATAAGAGTACATTTTACTCTATTTGGACTGGGACCAAATGTTGTCTTTTTTAGAGTAAAATTTTATTCAATTTGAGTACATTTTACTCAGCCAATTTTACTGTAGCAGTTGCTGTGCACTATAATCTTTGTTGTGATTATTGAGTGTAAAAATGAAGATTGTTTAGTGAACCACGTCTCCTGCTCCTCAGTATCATGAATCAGCCCTTTTGAGTTCTTGATGCTGAAGCACAACTTCTCTTTAGAGACATTCATAAGGTGTCGTTGTTGTGCTCCTAATACGATTAGTTACTGTCCTCTAGAACTCAAACCACACCCTTGTCTCGCCACACCGTCAACAATAAATAATAAATACATGACAATATGTTAAAGATGTGAAACTTACTTGGAATAGTTAGAAGTAACTTTATTGATTCCTGCATCATTCAGCTGCTCTGTGTGTTTTTTGTGAAACAACATGTACACCTTCTGCTCTGTTGTGTATTTATTGAAAGGAGAGTAGATTTAATGCACTGGAACCCTCTGTGTGAGAAAAGGAAAAAGGTAAACAAAGGGCATTCAGTGTGCTGTTGATGCTTTGAGAGATGAATGTGAATGTCTGCATCATGTTGTTAAAAAAAAGGTTTTATTTTGACACAAGTGAGACGTTCATGTGAGCAGTAAAGAAGAGAGAAAACCCAGCTGGACTCCAGTTCTCCAGTCTGCAGGCTTGGACTCTCTCTGTTTTGGTGGTCCTCTAGCGCCACCTGGTGATGGACTTTCATTCTGTTTAGACGTTTACATGTTGAATAGTCAGACTAAAGATAGATAGATAGATAGATATATACTTTATTAATCCCCAAGGGGAAATTTGTCGAGCCAGTAGCAGCAACACACAAGAATAAAAATAAAAATAAAAAACACAAATATAAGAAGGGTTAGGGTGATCTGGCAAGAGGTGAACTGTTGTAGAGCCTCATAGCCGTCGGCAGGAATGTTCTCCTGTATCTGTCCTTGTGGCAACGGAGCGTGAGGAGACGTCTGGAGAAAGTACTCCTCTGTCCCTGTAGGAGGTGGTGGAGAGGGTGGTCCGGGTTGTCCAATATGGACACCAGTTTCTTCAACGACCTCCTCTCCACCACCTGTTCCAGGTGCTCCAGCTGGCAGCCGATGATGGAGCCAGCCTTCCTAACCAGTTTGTTAAGACGGCTGGTGTCACGGCCCGATGCTGCTCCCCCAGCAGACAATGGCAAAGTGCAGCACACTGGCCACAACCGACTGGTAGAATAACTCCAGCATCTTGCTGCACACGTTGAAGGATCGAAGGTTTCTCAGGAAAAAGAGTCGACTCATCCCCTTCTTGTACACAGCGTTGATGTTGGCCTTCCAGTTCAGTCGGCTGTCGATGGAGACGCCCAGGTACTTGTACTCCTCCACCATGTCCACGTCCACTCCCAGGACACTCAGAGGTGTAGGAGCTGTCGCCTTCCTCCTGAAGTCCACCACCATCTCTCTGGTCTTGGCCACGTTCAGCCGCAGGTGGTTCTCATCAGCCCACTTTACAAAGTCACTCACCACTGCCCTGTACTCCTCCTCCCGTCCATCCCTAATACACCCGACCACTGCAGAATCATCAGAGTACTTCTGCAGATGGCATGACTCCGTGTTGTACTGGAAGTCACTGGTGTACAGGGTGAAGAGGAAGGAGACAGAACAGTTCCTGTGGGGCTCCAACATCACTGACCACCGTTCCAGACAGCACACGCCCATTCTGACAAACTGTGGTCTGCCTGTGAGGTAGTCAGTGATCCAGGAGATGGTGGACGCGTCCACACCGCCACCGCAGCTTCTCACTCAGCAGCAGTGGCTGGATGGTGTTAAATGCACTGGAGAAGTCAAAGAAAGTGACTCTCACAGAGACACCGGTTCCATCCAGGTGCGACTGAGCTCGTTGCAGCAGGTAGATGATGGCGTCGTCCACTCCCACATGAGGCTGGTAAGCAAATTGCAGAGGGTCCAGCGACGATTTCACCTGCGGCCGGAGGTGGGCCAAGACCAGCCTCTCCAGCACCTTCATCACATGGGAGGTGAGGGCGACCGGTCGGTAGTCGTTGAGGCCAGATGGTGTTGACTTCTTGGGGACAGGGACCAGGCACGACGTCTTCCACAGCACCGGGACTTCCCCCAGCCTCAGGCTGAGGTTGAAGAGGCGCTGCAGGACACCAGACAGCTGGGTGGCGCAGGTCTTTAGGACCCTGGGGCTGATGCCATCAGGACCTTCAGCTCTGCGCTGGTGTAGTTTCTCCAGCTGTCTTCTCACCTGGTCAGTCGTCACAGAGAGAGGGGAGGGTGGAGGAGCCCATTGTTATTGAGGGCTCGGTGGATGTGCAGCTCAGCAGGGGGGACAGAGGGGGAGGTGTTTGGGAGGTGTGATGTGTGGAGGAAACAGGAGAGGGCTGTGAACTGAACCTATTGAAAAAACAGTTCAGCTCGTTGGCCCTCTCCAGGAGCCCCTGGCTGTCTCCTCCCACCTTGAAGCCAGTTATCTGCTTCATGCCAGACCACACCTCCCTTGTGTTGTTCAGCTGGAGTTTGGCCTCCAGCTTCCTCCTGTAGGAGTCCTTGCCCTCCCTGAGCTTCACCTTTAGGTTGCGCTGGGCTTTCTCAGCTCATCCCTGTCTCCAGACCTGAAAGCAGCTTTCTTCATGTTAAGAAGCGCCTTCAGGTCCCTGGTGATCCAGGGCTTGTTGTTGGGGAAGCAGCGCACAGTCCGTGATGGGATGGTGGTGTGTTCACAGAATTTGATGTATTCCGTGATGCAGTCGGTCATACTGTTGATGTCCTCCCCGTGCGGTCCACACAACACATCCCAGTCCGTTGACTCGAAGCAGTCCTGTAGAGCGTCGTTAGCCTCCAGAGACCACCTCCTCACAGTCCTGGTGGTCACCGGCAGCCTCTTCACCAGAGGAACATACCTGGGTGTCAGCCGGACCAGGTCATGATCAGACCTGCCGAGGGGGGGAAGGGCAGGTCTGATCGAGGCTGGTGTGTTCTGTTGTTGTTGGATGACCCAATACAATGACATTTTAATATATAATAAACCCTGAACCCTCAAAGGCTCCCTGACGTCACCTGTTAAGAGCTCAAGTGTGAGAGACTGTAGGGCTTGAATATATCCTGTTACCATGACAACATAACAACATATGGCGTATATAGTGTGGCGTTTGTGATGAAATCTAAGAGCCATAGTTGAAATGTAGGGATGAGGGTTAATTTTTATTTTATTTTATTTTATTTATTTCATTTTATTTATTTTATATATATATATATATTTGTTGTTGTTGTGTCAACTGACGGATTAGTACTCCAGAGGGTGGCGGTAATGCACCAATTATATGGATGCCAACTGCCCTTAAAAAACAAGAAGAAGAAGAAATCTAAGAGCCAATCAGCTCTCCGTGAGGCGTTTCCCATGACGTCGGCGACGGGGGCGAAGGGCAGGGAGGCGGGCGGCTGTCGTTTTGTTTTGTTTTTTCCGGAGTGGTGCGAAGCTTGTAAGCGTGACTAACTACAGAAAGTTTGGAGGATTAGTTTCAACGGAGTGTACATACACTGACCTGTGACTGGACTAAGGATGGGAGGCGATAGCGATGGAGAGGGTGGGAGTGAGGATATGGATTATAATAGCTGGACTGAAGTGGGGAATAAGAAACGAGCCAGGAGTCGTAGCAGTAGATCTGGTAGTCGTGGGGACGGGAGAGAGAAAAGCAGGGTGATGAGGGAGAAGATTGCAGAGAAGGAGGGGTTCAAAATAATTGTGAGATTCAAGGACGGAAATGACATTCGGAAAATAAGCCCGGTGGCGCTGACTCGCGGGTTGAAGGAGAAAGTTGGTGAGATTGTGATGGCGAAGGTGCTGTCTGATGGCGGATTGTTGATCCAGTGTAAGGACGAGGGGCAGAGAGGGAAAGCAATGAAGCTGAAAAAAGTGTGCAACATAGTGGTTGAGAGCGTGAAGAAGTTAAATGATGGGCCCTTTGTTAGAGGCGTGATATACGGTATCCCAGTGGAAGAGAACGTGGAGGAACTGAGAGCAAGTATTAAAGGGGGTAAAGTTCTAGGGATTAAACGTCTGCAGGCAAGACGAGGTGGAGAAAGGGTGGACAGTTTGTCAGTGCTGCTAGATTTTGAAGAAAGGGTGTTTTCTGACTCAGTTACTGTGGGGTATCTAAGGTATAGAGTAAGAGTGTATGTCCCACCACCTTTGAGGTGTTTCAAATGCCAAAAGTATGGCCATATTGCGGCAGCGTGTAAAGGGAAGCAAAGATGTGGAGAATGTGGAGGGGAACATGACTACGGGAAATGTGAGGCTGGGACAGAGATCAAATGTGCAAATTGCGGAGGTGCACACAGTGTGGCCTATGGTGGGTGTGAAGTGAGAAAGAAGGCAGTGGTAGTGCAGCAGCTGAAAGTGAAAATGAATATATCGTATGCAGAAGCAGCAAAGAGGGCTCAGAGGGAAAGAGGGGGGAGAGGGGGGGAAAGAGGGGGGGGAGATGTAGTAAGGAAGGAACCGGCTCAACAGCCAAGTGAGCAACTATCGCTAAGGGAAGATGAGAATATAATGGCAGTAAATAAGGAGAACTTTGTGTTTTTCATGGCAGAAGTGGTTAACTGCACATTCCAGGCAAAAGGGAGATCTGAGAAAATTGAAATAATAGTAAAAAGTGCAGCAAGATACTTAAATATTCACAGAATAACTGGGATGGCGGTACAGGAAGAGCTTAGGAAACAGGGGCAGTTAACCAAAGAATCATGCTCACAGGATTAATCATCATGTTAATTCTACAATGGAATGCTCGGAGTTTGTTGGCAAATGGACAAGAATTCAAAAAATATGTTGGGGATATGCCTCGTAAGCCAGATGTCATATGCATACAGGAAACATGGTTAAAACCAAATGTGGACTTCAGACTAGCTGGATATGCGTGTGTTCGGTGTGATAGGGAGGGTCAGGGAGGAGGATGTGCCACATTTATGAGTGAAGACGTCACATTTAGAGAGGTGAAGATAGGGACCGAGCTCCAATATGTAACTGTGGAGATCTGGGCAAGGGAAGGAGAGGTCATAGTTGTAAATTTTTATAATCCCTGTAAAAAATTAGAGGTGAATATATTGGCACAAATTGAAAGGATAGGTGGCAACAAGGTGGTGGTATGTGGAGATTTTAATGCACATAGTACATTATGGGGTGGAGCAAGATCAGATCTCAATGGGGAGGTAATGGAAGAGTTACTAGAGGAACACAATTTGGTTTGTTTAAACAATGGCAGAGGGACTAGATTAGATGTGCACACAGGGAACATGTCGGCGCTAGACTTCACCATTGTATCGAGGAGTTTAGCAGGGATATGCGAGTGGGAGGTAGAAGAGGAAACATCAGTGGGCAGTTATCATTTTCCAATAAAGTGTAAAATAGCATTACAAAGGAGTAAGGAGCAGGGAGAGTGGATATAAAGTGGGTGTTTAATAGGGCAAAATGGGAACTTTTCAAATATATATGCGAGCAAGAAATGGATAAAATAGACTTAAATGAAGATGTCGACGAGGTTGATATAAAAATGACATTTACAATACTGGAAGCAGCAAAACAAGCAATAGCTAAAAGTAAAGGAAGGATGAAAAGAAAGAGGGACCCTGGTGGACAGAGGAATGTGGGAGAGTAGTGAAAGAAAGAAACAAAGCTCTTAAGCTGTTAAAAAGAACACATAACTTCCAGAATCTGATCCAGTACAAACAAGTGCAGGCAAGAGTACGGGGAACCATTCGGAAAGCAAAAAGGGAAAGCTGGAGGAATTACTGTCGTAGAATTGGGAGATCAACACCTGTGGGAGAGATTTGGGGGATGATCAGAAGCATGAGAGGAATCAGAAAAGTATGGCAGTATCCAGCACTGAAGAAAGGGGAGGAAACGGCAGCGACAGATGGGGAGAGGGCAGAGATGATGGCAAAAGCGTTAACAGAAATCCACAGCTCTGCCAACCTTACAGGAGAGGGTAAATTAGGGAGGGAAAGGACACGGGCGGCTCATCCTGGTGCTCTGGAAAGAAGAGACAATACTCATAGTTCAATGGATGCCCCATTTACTTTGGAAGAGGTTCAAAGGGGGATAGAAAGAGCCGGATTGACATCACCAGGGAAGGATGAAATATGTTATATAATGCTGAAGCATTTAGGGAGGTTAGCAATGACGAAATTGGTATCATTTTATAATAAAATTTGGGAAATGGGGAGACTTCCTAGATCATGGAAAGAAGCTGCGATTATTCCAATCAGGAAACCGGGCAAAGATTCATCAAATCCAACAAATTATAGACCCATAGCACTAACCTCTCATGTCGGTAAAATTATGGAGAGAATGATAACCGAGAGATTAAGATATTATATGGAGACCAGGGGAATGATAACACCTCATCAAAGTGGATTTCGGAAAGGTAGAGGAACTATGGACCCAATTATTTGTTTAGAGACAGAAATAAAAAAAGCCCAGGTAAATAAGGAGTCAGTGATGGCGGTGTTTTTTAATGTGGAAAAGGCATATGACATGGTTTGGAAGGAAGGGTTGATGATTAAGTTGAATATTATGGGAATAGGGGGCAGAGTATACAATTGGATTAAAGACTTTTTACTTGACAGAGTTATCCAAGTCAGAATTGGGACAGCACTATCGAGAAGATACCCGGTGGAGAATGGTCCACCTCAGGGTCGTGTAATCAGTCCAATACTGTTCTCCATCATGATAAATGATGTGTTCCTTCGAGTTCAGAGTGATATTGGACGATCCCTATTCGCAGATGATGGAGCGTTGTGGAAGAGGGGGAAGAACATAAACCATATTAAAGGGAAGGTACAAGAGGCCGTGAATGAAGTAGAAAGATGGTCTTATGCATGGGGATTCAAGTTTTCTGAGGGGAAAACTAAAACAATCTGCTTTACTAGGAAGAGAGGAGTGGTTACTCAGCTAAAGCTATATGGGCAAATGATTGAACAAGTGAAGGTTTTTAGGTTTCTAGGGGTGTGGTTCGATGATAAGCTAACATGGAATGAGCAGATTCAGATGATAGTTAGGAAATGTAAAAATATTTTAAATGTGATGAGGTGCCTAACCGGGTCGGAATGGGGAGCCAGCAGGCCTGCAATGAAGAATATTTATATTGCGCTGATGAGATCAGTTTTTGATTATGGGTGTATAGCGTTTGGAACTGCGGCAAAAACTTCACTAAAAAAGTTGGATGTGGTGCAAACTCCGGCTCTGAGACTTTGTTGTGGGGCTTTGAGAACAAGTCCTGTGTCTGCTCTCCAGGGGGAGGTGGGTGAGATGCCGCTGCATTTGAGACGTAAACAGTTAATGTTGAGCTATTGGGCCAATCTGAAGGGCATTCCGTGGACAAGCAGCCAACCACAAAGGGGCTCATGCCGTGTTGGGAAAGCCAAAGGGACAAACGGGCTGCTTTGCGTGGAGTAGTGGACAATTTGCAAGGGAGATGGGGTTGAATCAGATAAAATCCACTGCTACCGTGTCGCTATCGGTAACACCTCCTTGGTTATTTTCCTCAGTATTAGTTGATCCATTTTTTCTCACTCTGAACAAAACCCAAGCACTTAAAAACATTGATAATATTGCAGGAATGGTGGAGGATAGGCTAAAGACGACATATAAATCATTTACTCCGGCATACACGGATGGATCGAAAGATCCTAGTCCAGGTAGAACCGGTTTTGCGGTCACCAGCCCATCTTTTCGTTATGAAGTCAAACGGAGATCGTCAGACCATCTGTCGGTGTATCCAGTCGAGACATTGGCCATTCTAGCAGCACTACAGTGGGTGGAGGAGGTTCAGATAAGTAAGGTCATCATTTGTTCGGATTCCAGTTCAACATTATTGTCATTACAATCACTCACATCTAACAGCAGGCAGGACTTAATCAATGAAATACACAAAGCACTTTTCCGTCTTAAGCATATGGGTATTTTGGAAGCATTCATGTGGGTGCCGGCACATAGAGGGGTAAAGGGAAATGAAGCAGCAGACAAACTAGCAAAGCAAGCATTGGAATGTCAGAACAAGAAGGATATTTTATTTAGCAAATCAGAAGCTAAATCAATAATAAAGGTGAACATGATTAAGGAATGGCAGCACAGTTGGGAGGCAGGAGGCACAGGAAGACATCTGTATACTATTCAGAAGGATGTTAACAAGGGGAGGACAACAATATTTAGCACTAGAGAAGAAAACATATTGGGTCGACTCAGGATTGGACATACAAAGCTAAACAAAACAATGCAATTAATTAAAAAACACCCAACCAGACTGTGCGAGTCCTGCAAGACAGCAGAAACGGTGGATCATGTCATGTGGCATTGCCAGAAATTTAGAAACGAGCGAGGCAGGTTGAAGAGGAGGCTGGCAGGAGGAGGGGTGCAATTGAGGGATGCAGGAAGGGTGCTGCAGTATCTGAAGGAGACAGGGTTGAATAGAAGAATGTAGGGCACTGAAGTTGACAGGGCTCCCTTCTTAGTTTAGTTTATTTTTATTTCTTTTCTTTTCTTTTTGAGGGGATAAAGGGCTTGCTATTTGTAGTTCGCAAAGAAAGGCAGTAGGTGGCGGTAATGCACCAGTTTGGATGCCAGCCGCCTAATAACAAAAAGAAGAAGAAGAATCTAAGAGCCAATCAGCTCTCCGTGAGGGCAGCGAGGCGTTTCCCATCATGCACTGGGCCACGCAGTCGGTGGAGAAGCAACTGCGGCGCCTCGGCTCTGTTGAGATTCTCAGTGACCACGTGATGGTGCGTTGTTCAAAGATGGAGTCCCACGAGCCTCCGGTGTCGGTCTCCGTGTCTCCGGGAGAAATGCTGAGGCTGTTGGTGAAGCAGCGAGTCCACGCGGCCGTCGAAGAGTCTTTTGGGCTGTTGGACACATTGACAGCAGCTTATGAGGACACCGTGTCTCAGCTCAGAGAACACGAGCGACGCGCATCAGGTGGGTGCTTCTTCTTCTTCACTGGTCCCGGTCTCCATGCCGCGTGTTACGGGATCTGCACGTGGAGGGTCCGGGGAGCTTTGTTCGTTTGTTTGATGCTTCATTCAAAATACGTAAATACGTAAATACCGTGCTTTGTTCGTGTTCTGTTTGAAACCAAAAACGGGAAACTACTTTTGTTTTCCGTTTCTGTCTCTGAATCCAAAAACAAGATAACGGAAGTGCTTAAAACGAATGTCAAAATAAAAGCCGGTGATATATATTCTTATTTTAAGTCTTCTATGATGCAAACGCATAGCAGGGTAACGTTAGAAGAACATTAATTAATCAATATAAATAAACCTGAATATTGGCAATTACAATCATTACTACAGGCAGTTTTATATATTAGGGATGATCAGCGCCGATCCATATCGGCCGATATTCCCATTATCGGTTTTGATCGCCGTTCTCAAAACGAGGGGATCCTCACGCACCGAGCGGCGTCCCCGTCCCCCGAGTTGAATCTCTGGGTCGACTCAGCCGACTCTCACATGTCTGCCCCTATAGACTGATGTTCACGGTAAACGCATTCGATCGGGAGCGCCGAGGGTTTTGATAAAGTTAGCGGAAGGATTCACGTGACACAACATCCGGTTTTGCAAAGTTCGCGGAAAGAACCACGTGACACAACATCCGGTTTTCAAAATAAGATGTCGACAAATCATACACTAGCATATAAAAGTAAACAATGAACTGATTTTGTATCTTTATAGATCGTTTCTGAGATTTAGCTTAAATTCTCAAATTAAAACTTTTACTGTACCAAGGAAGAGTTTAGAAAAATAAAAGTCAGACTTTTGTATGTTAAAAAAGCACATTTCTGATTATTTAAAGTCCTGTATATAGATTTCCCCAAGAGTTCCAGGAAATGAATGATGAAGATGTGTTCCATACATATCTGAAATCCCCTACAATAGCAATCAAACAATTTTAATGTACTCAATTTAAGTTTAGTGTATTTAATGTATTTTAATTTTAAAGACTTAAAATACAAAATAAATGTTAAGAATAATTCATTTCAGAAATAATGCTTCACAATAAATAGAATCCTTCAATCGACACAGTGATCGGTATTATCGGATCGGCAGATATATATATATACACACACGAGTGTGTGCCGGGACTTCTAAGCCCCAAACATAATTACAAAGTTATAGCTATTTTATAATATAATAATACAAAATATCTTAATTTTTGTTCTTCTTATTGCAGTGGTCATCAACCTTTTTGAGCCCGAGATCCCTGACCTCTGTCTTCGTGACAGGCGAGATCTCCCTATTGAGGCGTTGAGAGAAAACGACAGTCCAGACTGGACTTACAGCTTGAGGCTTTTTATTTGGCCTAATTCTAATTGAATGAAATCAAAACACTTTGGTCCAGCTTTCAAATTGATGTGACCAGGAACACAGAATTTAAGTTAAATATAAAAGTAAATTATTTGTGAACGGCACACAATATGAACAAGAAAAAAAACATTTTCAATGAGCAGCTGGACGAACTACCAATATAAATGTTGTTTTTCACGCTGAGTTTAAAATATTTGTAAAAGAAAGATGCTCAAAATATAAGCTGGCACATACAGGACTGTCTCAGAAAATTAGAATATTGTGATAAAGTTCTTTATTTTCTGTAATGCAATTAAAAAAACAAATGTCATGCATTCTGGATTCATTACAAATCAACTGAAATATTGCAAGCCTTTTATTCTTTTAATATTGCTGATTATGGCTTGTAAGCCATAATCAGCAAGCTGTAGCTGTAGCTTAAGAAAACTCAAATATCCTATCTCTAAATATTAGAATATCATGAAAAAGTATACTAGTAGGGTATTAAACAAATCACTTGAATTGTCTAATTAACTCGAAACACCTGCAAGGGTTTCCTGAGCCTTGACAAACACTCAGCTGTTATAAATCTTTTTTTTTACTTGGTCTGAGGAAATATTCAAATTTTATGAGATAGGATTTTAGAGTTTTCTTAAGCTGTAAGCCATAATCAGCAATATTAAAAGAATAAAAGGCTTGCAATATTTCAGTTGATTTGTAATGAATCCAGAATGCATGACATTTTTGTTTTTTTAATTGCATTACAGAAAATAAAGAACTTTATCACAATATTCTAATTTTCTGAGACAGTCCTGTACGCTCTCACTTTCTATTGTTTTTTTCACTGCAACTGAACGCACCTTAACTGAAGGGTTTGGTGGCCATAGCAACAGTAGTTTAGGGAAGCGGTCGGGATAATCCTCTATGCCAGAGAAGTGTAGCTTTAACCATGCTGGCTACTCTGTGGTGGCGAAACATTGGACATGTCAAACATGGGAGAGGCATTAACGAGCCGTGCTAAAGGAAGCAGGCATCAGAGAGCTGCTGCCAGGGGAGCTACTGCTAGGGGAGCTGCGGCATACCCATCACCGGCTAGCTCACCACAGCGAGGGCAGCTGCTACGCTGCGCAGCATTTCTCTCTGTTCGGCTCAGGCGATGCTGTCACAAAGTGAAGCCCTGACTGGAGGTGATGTTAAATTTTCTTTAAAATCATCTGAAGATGCCGGCCTGCTATTTGACGAATGTTCCCCGGCAGCTCATCTCGCTGCTCGTTGGGGCTCCGTCACTTCAAGAGTCACTTTGTCAACGTGTTGAAGGGCCGATGTCTTTCTGTCTGACCAAAGCCTGAACCACCATTTACAGTCACAACAGATGGATTTGCAGATATGGGACAATAGTTTGATCAAAAGTATAAACTAATCAAACTATTGTTGCTCATTCATTTGTCATTTAAGGTTATATACTGTATGCGTTAGAATTCTCCTTGTTAGTTGAAATATGACATTTTCTCACTTTTTCATGTATGCACCGAGATTTCACGAAACATTTGGTCCTTGAAATTTGGTTTAAAGTCCTGGACACCCATTGGTCAACATGTGTGTGAACCCTGTTAAACATTCCATATTTATTCAACCACCCTTTGCTCTCCACCAATGCACAACTCTCCTGCTGTTTACCAATGTTATTGTTTTGTATTTCTGTGTTTGTACATGAAGAGCAAGAAATACACATTCAGTCAGACTCCTTGAACGTGTCCAGTAATGAAAGTTGATTTCAGTCTGAAGTCACTGTTTATAATGTACTCCCTGCAGATGTCCAGCAGCTGGTTGGGATTAAAGCAGATGTCCCCCCTGAGGACCAGGACAAAGAGGAGCCGGAGCCCCTCCTCATAAAAGAGGAGCTGCAGGCTCTCTGGACCCGTCTAGAGGGAGATCAGCTCATTGTGCTGGAGGAGGCCGATATCACCAAGTTCTTATCCACTGCTGTTACTTTGAAGAGTGAAGATGACGAACCTCATACCTCACGGCTTCATCAAAGCCAGACGGAGGACAACAAAGAGGCGGAGCCTCCCGCCTGCAGCTCAGCTACACCAATACAAACAGAAACTGATGGAGTCGACTGTGGGGGATCAGGACCAGACTGGAACCTAAATCCACATCGTCATTCACATCCAAATGCTGATGATGAAGAGGCTTCAGACTCTTCTGAGACTGAGGTCAGTTGTGGTGATTGGCAAGAAGCTTTGTCAGATTCTGGGCCTGAAAGTGAAGACGGCGACAATGTCTGGAAGGAGCCCAGGGCACCTGAGTCTGCTGCACATGCCCTGAAATATAAGGAAGCTCTTGGAAGTCATGTGGGATGTAACACCGGCAACAAATCCAATGAATCACGATCAAAAGAGCTCATGAGAGAGAAATCATTAAGGTGTGATGATTGTGGGAAAAGATTTACACACCAGGGAAGTCTGAAGACACACATGAGAGTCCACACAGGAGAGAAGCCATTCAGTTGTGATGTTTGTGGGAAAAGATTTACACAACAGGGACATCTGAAGAAACACATGAGAGTCCACACAGGAGAGAAACCATTCAGTTGTGATGTTTGTGGGAAAAGATTTACAGAACAGGGAAGTCTGAAGACACACATGAGAGTCCACACAGGAGAGAAACCATTCAGTTGTGATGTTTGTGGGAAAAGATTTACACAACAGGGAGATCTGAAGAAACACATGAGAGTCCACACAGGAGAGAAACCATTCAGTTGTGATGTTTGTGGGAAAAGATTTACAGAACAGGGAAGTCTGAAGATACACATGAGAGTCCACACAGGAGAGAAACCATTCAGTTGTGATGTTTGTGGGAAAAGATTTACAGAACAGGGAAGTCTGAAGAGACACATGAGAGTCCACACAGGAGAGAAATCATTCAGTTGTGATGATTGCGGGAAAAGATTTACACAACAGGGAGATCTGAAGAGACACATGAGAGTCCACACAGGAGAGAAATCATTCAGTTGTGATGATTGCGGGAAAAGATTTACACGACAGGGAAGTCTGAAGGAACACATGAGAGTACACACAGGAGAGAAACCATTCAGTTCTGATGTTTGTGGGGAAAGTTTTGCAAGAAAAGTAACTCTGACCAAACACAAGAGAGTCCACACAGGATAGAATGTGTTTCGTACGTCTCTTTCTCTCTCTCTCCATCCCCGGGATCCATGCAGGTGACGCCCGTGACCCTGCCTGCAGATGAACCTACATCTGAGGACATTTGGCTGAGAGCTGCCAGCCAGACGACCCAGTGGGCCTCATAGAAGAGTTCAAGCTGTGTGCCGGTGCTGTTACGTGTGGTCCACAGGGTGCTGTTGTCCTACGGTTCATCTCATTGTAAATATTGCTACTGCCATATCGATCGATACTGTGAGTATTTCCACTGGTCTCTGCAGCATCGATTCCGTTTCTTTGAAACAGATATTTTATTTCTTATATTGAAGCACTCTAGGATTAAGGTTTCTTTACGCTGCAGACCGCATACCGGGAGCGGCTAACTTGTGGTGGAGTCCCTATGTAGTGACGCACTCTGCAATATAATCTGTGTGATGTATGTAACTGATGTAATGTGTACTACAATGTCATTCCTTGGTACATGCTGTATCACAAAGTCTTGTAATCATGTGTGAGAGGTGTGCGAGTCCAGAGTGTCTGTAAAAATCTATTTTAAACAATTTGAGCAAAATGTCCATAAAAAGAAGGAATAGAGGTCTTGAATAGATCCTTCTAGACGGATACAGACGTTCAGATATTGATCCTTCACTCTTTGGAAAAACACGTTGCTCATCAGCTCGAGTTTTACTTATTTAGCTGTTAACCTTTTTATCTTGTGTTAAATAAACATCGACTGCATTGCAGTTTGACTACATCACTTGTTTCTGAGTCTTCAATTAATCAGTTCCTGGATCGGGACGTCACCTGACTGAGAGGTCTCCACGGCAACGTCATCATCCAGGCCCTGAGGTGAGCGCCTTTCCCACGGCGACACACACTTATTCCATACACACGAATATGGACAAACTTATTTCATATACACACACTGATATGGACACACTTATTCCATATGTAGTGGCACTCCGTCTAGTTCTGGTTCTTTTGTACCACACTATTGAGATCAGTCTTTAAAAAGCTATTAATTGACACGCGAGTGACACAAGTAGTTTCATACAAAATTATGTTTACTTAAAAATCGTATAGTACACGGTCACACGGTCAAAAAACTATGTCGCTTCCAACAACTCTGAACTCACATGACTGACAGTCCAACACAGCTGTTATACTGACGTGACGTCATCTGATTGGAAGCTCACATTCAGACAAATTATGAAGCTTTCAAATACAAGACTAAATTATATATGTTAAACTAAACATTCTTTCAAATCATAATGAAAAGGATTTATATTCAGTTACCTTTTTAAATCTTTTAAAACTAAATTATTATAACAAATGAAATCATGCATTTGGCTCTTACACCATACATACAATAATATGTACACGCCTATTGACCTCCCAATAGCATCAGATAAAGGATTCATCTCTGTACTGGTCTTGTTAGACCTTCGTGCTGATAAAGGACTCTTCCCTGTACTGGTCTTGTTCGACACCATTGACCATGACATCCTGTTACAGAGACTGGAGCAGTCGATTGGCATTTCAGGCACCGCACTAAGTTGCTTTAAATCCTATTTATCAGATCGATCTCAGTTTGTATTTGTAAACGATGACGCCTCGATAACCACCAACGTTAATCACGGAGTTCCACAAGGTTCTGTGCTTGGACCAATTTTATTTACCTTATACATGCTTCCTTTGGGCAATATTATCAGGAAACACTCCATAAACTTTCATTGTTATGCAGATGATACTCAATTATATCTATCGATAAAACCAGAGGAGAACAATCAACTCGGTAAAATTTAAGCATGTCTTAAAGACATAAAAACATGGATGACCTGCAACTTCTTGATGTTAAACTCAGACAAAACCGAAGTAATTTTAATCGGCCCTGAGCGCCACAGAGATCAATTAGACGGCATTGCCCTAGCATCCAACACCACTGTAAAGAATCTCGGTGTTATCTTTGATCGGGACTTGTCCTTTAACTCCCACATAAAGCAAATCTCAAGGACTGCATTCTTTCATCTACGCAATATTTTTAAAATCAGACACATGCCAAAAAGATGTCGAAAAACTGGTTCATGCGTTCGTTACTTCTCGACGGGATTACTGCAACTCCTTATTATCAGGCTGCTCTAATAAGTCTCTTAGGTCAACTCCTTATTATCAGGCTGCTCTAATAAGTCTCTTAGGTCAACTCCTTATTATCAGGCTGCTCTAATAAGTCTCTTAGGTCAACTCCTTATTATCAGGCTGCTCTAATAAGTCTCTTAGGTCCCTCCAGTTGATCCAGAATGCTGCAGCTCGTATTCTCACTGAAACTAAGAAAAGAGATAACATGACTCCTGCACTAGCTGCTCTCCAATGGCTCCCTGTAAAATCAAGAATAACATTTAAAATTCTTCAAAATTATTACAAAGTTCTTTAACGACAATTCAAGAAGTCAGAGAAACTTTAACCCAATTAAATGAGAACAATGTCAAGTTGATCAATACTACAGATTTATTTTTTCCTATAAATCACCAACAAACGGCAGAATCATCTGATCTGGTTCACTCGTGAGCTTCTTGATGAGCGTCTGCTGTTTGCTGCTCAGCAGGTCGTCTACAGGTTTCTCTTGAACAGCCTGTTGACGTCCCTCTCCAGGATGGAGAGAGTCCTCGTTGGTGTCAGGACTGTCCCTTTGTCTTCCACTAACTCCGGAGCATTCATTCACATGGGTTCATGCACAAGTACCACACACAGTCTGGAGGTGGTGAGACAGGAGCTTATTCATGAGGTACAGAAGAAGAACAACACCAAGGTGACTCAAGACAAAATGGCCATGACATTCTCCATGCGGAGGCTGGAGACCGCGATGACCGAAGTCCTGCGGCTGATGACTTGGAACAGAGATGGCCTGCTTTGTTCTCTGAAGCTGAGGTAAGGGAATAACTGTTAAAACAACACCCAACAACATCCCCATGTAGGACTGCTGCTCCCAACACAAGTTTATTCATGTATATGTGTTCTAAATCAGCGGTCCCCAACCTTTTGGGAGCCACGGACCGGTTCCGTGTCAGAAATTATTTTCACGGACCGGCAATATAAATGATGTAATAAATATGACGTCATACAATTATACGAAGGGCATAAAGTGCCAAAACTACAACTCATCATTACGCCGAATTAGTGTGAGCCGTGGCGCTTGTTTACCTGCAACGAGCCGCTGATGGAGACGGCGACACAGACGTGTGTTTGGTCCGCTGCTCCTAACCGAGTTCTGGTCGCTGTCATTAGAACAGGCAGAGTTGTTGTGTGAAATGTCCCTTAAGGCCACCGTCATTTGCATCTCCAACACATGTTCTTCTAGCTCGGACGGGCTCGATTCACCGGGTGGGTTTGTTTACAAATGGGTTGCAGGTCTATTCTTTTGCAGTCGGGTCTTTTGTGGTTGGAGTACCGCTCAAACTCTTTTAAAAGCCTCTTCCACCCAGTCAACGTCTGAAACATGGAGAATGTTCCGCTGTTCACTCGCCCACACAGCAGCGACTTTATCGGCCAACTTGAAAACAGTTGTCATTTCCCTGAAGTGACAGAATTCATTGAGCAGGTTGAATATGTTTTAAGATTCTTTGGCACTGTGCCGCCAGCAGAGGGTTCGGCGCGTGAGACTCGCCTGCAGCGATAAACCCGAACCTTAAGACTCCTGAACGCGGCTCAGACACACGGGTGGATCCGCTCCTTTTTCAAAATAATATATTTTTCCGACAGATTCAACAACAAAAAAATTACAACTTTTTTTATTCACTTTTTTTCCGCGACCCGGTTCCAACCAAGCCGTGGACCGGTACCGGGCCGCCGCCCGGAGGTTGGGGACCCCTGTTCTAAATGACAAGCCAAACCGATTCTTTATTTGTGTTCATCGTTGTTGCAGTGCTAACTTGTATTGTGTATTGTAGCATTGGGCTCAGTTCCTGTTGTTGACTTTTGTCCATTCAGAGGCAGGATTCAGAAGAATTACGACAATTCCCCTCGAGCGGACGTTCATGTACAAGCTTGACTATCACACACCACAACTTATCAGCTTGATGAAAGCCAAGGGTGGTGTCCTTGGGACCAAGCTGAGGCCATGTTGGACTGAGTCAGGTGTGTTTGTTCAAAGTGATGCTTGTTCACACTGTACCTGCTCTATGCAGAGACACCAACTCCTCCTCTGTTGCTTCTTTGTTCCTCCACACTCCATGCTTTCACAAATGAGTCTTGCTTTCACTGTTTCTGCAGATGTATGCAGTTCATTTAGCGTGAACAAGGGGTTCAGTATTGACAACATGTTTATCTATTCACAGAACCAAAGCATTGAGATGAAACGTGAAACTATTATCACAGCCTTATCCAGTACCTTGGTGAGAAAGAGGAGGCGTTATTTGAAGACTGCCTGGTAAGTTTTTTTAATGTATTTATTCATTTTATTTGATCAAAGTTTGTGTAATGTTTAATGAGCTGTTAGTTAATTAATATGTTGATACCATTGTCTAAATTCTTATTGTATGTTTTACACAGGTGGACAGCCGCAGTGATGCAACTCAACACATCGTGAAGATCGTGGTTGTCCGTGGCAACGATGGAGAAGATCCCGTTGAGGTATCGATCCTCCTTGAAGGCGAGGAGATGTTGGCGGGATGCGGCAGCATGCCAAAGCTTGCATGTTGCTGATGGGGCTTATTTACGCCATGAACCTCGCTTACCCACCAGCATTGCGCTACACATTTGAAGTTTAAAAAAAACTTATTCTTGAACTGGATGGGATTAAGCCGTCTCCAAAAGTACCGGGTTTGAAGATGAAGTTGCTGTCCTAAATGAACACCGACTGGCGATGTTCAGCAGCTGCTTCAACACAGACATGTTGGTGTTGAGTCAAGTGAGGCACCTGTTCTGTCAGTGGATGCAGATTAAAACAAATAACGTTTTATCCTTTAAAATAGTGATATTTTTATTTTATTTTCCTTTTTTATCCTAAGTGTGAAAGGGGCGGAGCCTATAAAATGGAGTTGGAAGCTCACCTGGGCCTTTCTTCCTGTAGTCAGACACACCTGAGAGAGCACACAGTGAGAGAGCAGCCATCTTAGCGTGGGCCTTTTATTGTTGCTGTCAACAGGTACATTTTATTTAGTGTAAGTGGGCGTGACTCCTAAATGACCAACACATTGTGTGACTGTATACGTTATGTTTTTATTTAACCCCACATGGTTTACTTTCTTGTCTGTGCACTTTGATGCATGTATTACATGTAGAAGTGACTCCACCCGTCTATGAGTCCTGTGTTTCCGGTCCAGTGGCCTCTGGCCCCAGTGCATTCTGGGTGTTTCCCTGAGGGGGAACCAGAGGGTTGGCGCCTCGCTTCCACAGCGACACCGTGAGTCAGGACACAGTGGACCGGAAGAGCAGAAGCACTCAGCTGGGGAGCGCTCACCTCTTTCACATCCCTGGTTCAGACCCTTAAAGGCACAGCACACACACCACATGCAGGAAACAGGTTCACACTCGTGACCTCCAGAGGAGCCGACCTCCGGGTTTGAGAAGTGAAGCCGACGCACGGAGAGAACCTGAACGTTACATGAAACCTTCAGTGAAGTCTGTGAGACGTGTTGGACCACCACCTCAGTTATGGAAAAGAACGATGAGACATTTACTGATTGATTGATACTTTATATTACAATGCAACACAGTACATCATGTGTACGTTGATTGGGAAAACAACAACAACAACATTTATTCTCACAAATGTATTAATATAATAATTTGCATGAAGTTCTAAGAACAAAATATCTCCGATAAAGAAGCTCTGGTGCTTTCTCTCTTTAAGACCCATGCAGAGGAAGAGAAACTTAAATTAAAGAATACATCAATAACAATATTCATCAAACATTTAGAGCTCAAAGCATTTTACATTTCCCTGCAGATAAATATGAGTTCAGGTAAACAAAGAGCATCATGAGCAGTGAGAGCCTCCATGACTCAACACACACAGGAAGGAGCGCCACCTACAGGAACTCAGACACCTACACAACAACAAGGAGAAGATGGACAAGTCCCGCCCACAAGGTTTGATTGACAGGTGAAGAAAAGTCTGCTCAGCGACGATGATGGAAACAAAATAAGTTTAAGACTTAAAACACAGACTTTAACCAGATGTCCCTGAACTCACTTCTGTCTATTTGAGTTTACTGAACTCAGCAGTGTCTCCCAAAGAATTCAACCCAAGTCCAGCATAGAGAGGCTGAGTGAATGCGGTCTGGACTCTGTGGAGGAGAGTCATGGTGTCAGAGACGCTGTAGAAGGACAGAACACCTGCTCTGTGATCCAGGTACACTCCTAATCTGGAGGACTGAGGACCAGAGACGGGAGTTTGGACATTGTTGTGAAGAAATATAAAACCGTTTTTGAAACAAAGTAACGCCCAAGATTTATTATTGTATCCAAACCAACATTCATCCCAGCTCCCTGTTCTGATGATATTCTTGTATGAGACGGCTACATAAACTGATCCTCTCCACTCCACCTCCCAGTAACAACGTCCAGTCAGACTCTCTCTACTCAGGACCTGACGCCATGTAGTGAACCTGTCTGAGTGACTAGAATAAGACTGTTCTTCACTCATAAATGTTGCTTTTCTGTTCCCATCAGATAATAACAGATGTGTGTCTGCTGTGTTTGGATCCAGAGTGATGTCACATGAATACCTTAAGAATCCAGCTCTGGTCTCGGGCTCTGCTTGTGAAGGAGACAGTAAAACGTCCACTTCAGTCACTGCCAGTGAGACGTTTGTCCACTTGTCCCCCAGAACGTCCTGTAGTTTATCTCTGACTTCTGACACAGCCGTCACGTCCTCAAAGTGTCTCAGAGGACGGATATCGATGCCGGACGAGTGTGTCGACTCAGACCGTGGTGACAGTGAGGGGTAGTGGAGTAGAAACTGCTTGAGATCCTCTGTGTGTGACAGCAGCTTCAGCTCAGCCTCGTTCCTCTTCAGCTCAGTGATCTCCTGCTCCAGCTTCTCCTGAAGCTCTTGGACTCGACTCACTTCAGTTCTCTGCCGGGATCTGACCTGCTGCTTCACGTCAGAGCTTCTGTTCTCCATGATCCGGATCAGCTCAGTGAAGATCTTCTCACTGTCCTCCACTGTTTTATCAGCAGAGAGGTTGAGGGCCTCCACCTCCTGATGGAGCAGCTTCAGGTCTTTCTCTCGGTCCTGGATTCTCTGCTGGACGTTGAGTCGACTCCCCTCCAGCTCTCTCTGCCTCTCGGTCCTTTCTGCTGCAGCTGAGACTGTGTCGTGGCCTTTATGTTCATCCATTAAGCAGAGGTAACAGATACACTGCTGATCAGTACGGCAGAAGATCTTCATCTCCTCTTTATGACGAGAGCAGATGTTCTCCTGGAGCTGGTTGGAGGGCTCCACCAGCTTGTGTTTCTCATATGCAGGTGCATCATAATGAGGCTGGAGGTGTTTCTCACATAAGGAGACCACACATTGCAGACAGGACTTGAAGGCCTTCAGTCTCCTCCCAGTGCAGACATCACAGGCCACATCTTCAGCTCCAGCATAGCAGTGGTCAGCAGGAGCAGCTTGGAGTCCAGTCTTCTTCAGCTGCTCCACTAGAGCTGCCAACATGGTGTTCTTCAGCAGGACAGGCCTCAGTGTGAAGGTCTGCCTACACTGAGGGCAGCTGAGGAGTTTCTTCCCCTCCTCTTCCTCCCAGTGGGCTTTAATACAGTTCATGCAGTAGCTGTGTCCACAGGGAATAGTCACCGGATCCTTCAGGAGATCCAGACAGATGTAACAAGAGAAGGTTTCCCGATCCAGCTGAACTCCTTTCTGCTCCATTTCACCTCTCAGGAGCAACGACTGTGTGAGTTTCACTTCCTCAGAAGCGACTCTGCTTTGACTTCTGATGTGAACAACATGTGACGGTTCAGTGAACGGGGCATGTCAGCTCTAGTGGGAGGGAACCAGGAAGTGTGTGGACAGAGTGCAGCCGCCTGTGTTTGAGAGCAGGAGGAAGAGGGAGGGGCTTATCAAGCTGTACTTCATTCCTGGAGGAGGAGCTGAAAGAGGAAGTGAAAAAAAATAGGAAAATTAATAATCCAAAAACATAGATTTGCATCTGAAACATCCCAAAGGATAACAAATGTTTTTTCAGTCTGACTGAGGAGCAGGTTAACGTTAATGAAGCAGATGATCACTTGGAGCACCACTTGATATCAGATGGAGAGCTGCCCACAGGGTGAACCACACGGATGACTGTCCATCTGAAAGTTTATTATTAATTATAAATATGTGTGTGATCTTGATTGATTTTTGTTGAATCCCTAAAAACTGAACTATTTAATTTGGTGTTTTTTCCCCACAACAATTGAGCTCTGTAGCTGAACCTGGTGACTAGTCCATAAACCTGAGTTACAATAATTAAAATATAGCCACAGGTTACACATCTGTAGTCCTAGAACCACACAAATGGACCCGTGCTGACCCTTTCAGTCACGTGGGTCGAGGTCACCCAGAGGTCAAAACCCATTACAGTTTTTCTCAATTGCTAAAACACTAAAACCCATTGGTTGAACAAAGTTCTCAGACGCCTGAACTCATTTAGCTAACTGTGCAATAGTCTGTTGTCAATACCGTAAACTATTTCACATGGTAAAACACAATTTGCAGATCTCACTTAGACTTTTCAGCAAAACTCTAAAACATCCTCAGTCCCAAAACACATTCTGCCCTCTAATGCACACGTCATCCATACTGTGAACACAAGGGGCAACGATGAAAGACAAAGAGAGAACACACGTCATGGATCAACACAATCACTCTAAATGGATTTAACTCGTATCAAATGATGTGACACAACCAATATAAGCCAGTGGAGAGCAAACAGGTGGTTGAAGGTGGGAAGGAGAAAGTCTGAGAATGGATAGAAGAAACAATGTGAGAGGATGAGGGCAAGTGTGTATGCAAGGTGGGCGACGAGGAGGAAGAGGAGGAGGAGGAGGAGGGCGTATGCGAGGTGGGCGACGAGGAGGAAGAGGAGGGCGACGAGGAGGAAGAGGAGGAGGAGGAGAGGAGGAAGAGGACACAGAGTGTAACCCGTGGCGACCCTGGAGCAGCAGCCAGAGACCAGGTGATGGTCCACAGACGAGGGCAGCAGGACTTGGACTCAGCCCGATGTGAGCCGATGTTGTGTGTCGCCATAGTGACGGCGTTCAGGGGGCGGGGTCAGGATGCTCCCGTCTCTCGGTGGTCGCACATGTTCTGGACTCCGCTCTCTGCAGCTGCTTCAAAGACACACAAGAGGCTTCTTCCCCCGGCGCCTCAGGAGAGGACATGTTGCTTGTGATGTGGACGAAGTGCTCCGCCCCGGAGACCAGAAGAAGCCCGTTGGTGACATGTTGACTCCCTTCACTGGAGGAGTGTCGACTGCAGGAGGCCCGCAGTGCATTGGAGGCTGGATCATGGACCATGAACTCACCGTGGGGCCTTGAACATCCTGCTTTCTATTGGTTACGCTGACAGGACGGACCAATACATGTTGACTGGTTGCAGCTTCATCCCAACAAAGAACAAGAATGACCGTCTGACAGAGACAAAGGACACGCTGTGAGCTGCAGAGTGCAGTCCTGTAACAATAGGGTACAAGGAGGAGGAAGAACAAAAGAAATGCAGAGAGCAAAGCACAGGAGGAAATCTATCAATGTGTAGCGACTCATAAAACATGTTTTCCTTCGTATGAAATTTGATTAAAAATCTA
Organism: Pseudoliparis swirei; assembly: GCF_029220125.1. Taxonomy (NCBI): domain Eukaryota; kingdom Metazoa; phylum Chordata; class Actinopteri; order Perciformes; family Liparidae; genus Pseudoliparis; species Pseudoliparis swirei. The sequence goes on from NC_079395.1 coordinate 526,880, forward strand.
CTTCTCCCTGAGAACTATATGTTTTGAACAATGTGTTTTCTATTTATTGGTGTATTGTTTCCTGACTGCTTGATAGTGAATATTATATGGATCACTTTGTTCATGATTTGAGAGCAGTGTTTGATTTTGAGCACAGGTAAAACTGTTTTGAGTTTCAAGAAATGTGTCTTAGCAATCGAGAAAAACTGAAACACTGGACACAGAGAAACATCCCACGTCACTCACAGACACGCCCCCTTCATCACGGTCCAAATCCAAATCCACTCTCGATCCTGTCCAACAGAAGTCCGTCACGTTTACAAGTCAGAGTTCAGGACATGTAACTCTGTTACAACCTGCTCCATGTTTTACATCACCTCACTTTCTTCATTTTAACATATTTATGTGCTGCTCAGATGTTGATGATTGCTCCATATTTCTCTACAACTCTTCCTCAAATCCAGTTTGCCTGCTGAGGTTTGTCCCAGTGATTTGTTTGTCCTCCTGAATCAGTTTGCTGCCTGTCATTAAAGCAGCCGAGCAGGTAGAAGCAGTCAGTCAGGGGCCTCTCCCTCACAGAGTCTAACGTTCCCCCGGCTCGCCCTCTGCATGCCTTCATGTTGTTATAAATCTCTCTGCTGCAGACGCCATCTCTACATGTAACTCTCTGGGTCGAAGTCGACGCTCTGATGCAAAGCCCCAATTTTTAAAGGGGGAAAAGGGGGGCCCAAAAAAAAAAAGGGGGGGGGTTTTTTTTTTTTTTTTTAAAAAAAAAAAAAAAAAAAAAATTTTGGGGTGGGAAAGGAAACCCCTTTTTTTTTTCCCCCGGGGAAAAATTTTTTTTTTCCCTTAACCCCCCCCTTTTTAAAAAAGGGGTTTTTTGGGGGGGGATTTGGGGAAAAGGGGGAAAAAATTTTTTGGTTCCTTTTTTAAAATTTCCTTTTTTTTTCCCCCCCCCTTTTTTTTTAAAAAAAAAAAATTTTCCGGTTTTTTTTGGGGGGGGGCCTTTTTCCCCCCTTTTGGGAAAAAAGGTTTTTAAACCCCAAAAAAAAATATTTTTTAAAAAAAAAAAAAAAAAAATTGGGTGGGAAAAAAAAACAAAAAAAAAATTTTTTTGGGGGGGGTTTTTTTAAAAAAAAAAAAGGGGGCCCCTTTTAAAAAAGGAAAAAAAAAAAAAAAAACAACCCCGGGTTGGGGAAAAAAAAAACCAAAAATTTTTTTAAAAAAAAAATTTAAAAAACCCCGGTTGGGGGGGGGGAAAAAGGGGGAATTAAACAGGGGGGGTTTGGGGGGGGGAAAAAAATTTTTTAAAAAAAAAAATTTTTTTTTAAATTTTTTTTTTAAAAAAAAAATTTTAAAAAAAAAAACCCCCCCTTCCCCCGGGAAAAACCCCCCAAAAAAACCAAAAAAAAAGGGGGCGGGAAAAAAAGGGGGGGGGGGGGGGCCCCTTGGGGGGGGAAAAATTTTTTAAAAAATTTTAAAAAATTGGGGTTTTTTCCCCCCCTTTTTTTTTTTAAAACCTTTTTTTTTGGGGGGGGGAAAAAAGGGGGTTTTGGGGGTTTTTTTGGGGGAAAAAGGGAAGGGGGGAACCAAACCCCGGGGGCCCCAAAAAAAAAAAAAAAGGGGGGGGGGGCCCCCCCGGGGGGGGGGTTTTCCGGGGGGGGGGGAAAAAAAAAAAGGGCCCCCCCCTTTTTTTTTTTAAAAAAAAACCCCCTTTTTTTTTTTAAAAAAAATTTTGGGGGGCCCCCCAAAAAAAAAAAAATTTTTTTTTTTGGGGGGGGGGGGAAAAAAAAAAAAAAAAAAAATTTTAAAAATTTTTTTTTAAGGGGGAAAAAAAAAGGGGGGGGGGGTTTTTTTTTTTTTCCCCCCCCCAACCCCCGGGGGAAATTTTTTTTTTGGGGGGGGGGAAATTTTTTTGGGTTTTTTTGGGGAAAATTTTAAAATTTAAAAAACCCCCCCTTTTTTTTTTTGGGGGGAAAATTTTTTTTTTCCGGTTTTAAAAAAAAAAATAAAAAATTTTTAAAAAAAATTAAAATTTTTTTTTGGGGTTTATTAAAAAAATTTTTTTTAAAAAAAAAAAAAATTTTTAAAAAAATTTTTTTTTTTTAAAAAAAAAAAAAAAAGAAAAAAAAAAAAAAAAAAATTTTTTAAAAAGGGTTTTTTTTTTTGGGGGTTTTTTTTTTTTTTCCCCCAAAAACCCTTTTTTTTTCCCAAAAAAAAAATTTTAAAGGGGGGAAAAAAAAAGGGGGGGGGGCCCCCCCCCCCCCCTTTTTTTTAAAAAATTTTTTAAAAAAAAAAATTTTTTTTTTTTAAAATTTTTAAAAAACCCCCCTTTTGGTTTTGGGGGAAAAAAAACCCCCAAAAAGGGGGAAAAAAAAAAAAAAAACCCTTTAAAAAAAAAAATTTTTTTTAAAAAATTTTAAAAAAACCCTTTTTTTAAAAAAATTTTTTAAAAAAAAAAAAATTTTAAAAAAAAAAAAGGAAAAAAAAAAACCCCCCAAAAAAAAAAGTTTTTTTTTTTTTTAAAAAAAAAAAAAATAAAATTTGGGGTTCCGAAAAAAATTTTTTGAAAAATTTTTTTTTTTTTTTTAAAAAAAAAACAAAAAATTTTAAAAAATTTTTTTTAATTTTTAAATTTTAAAAAGGGTTTAAAAAAAACAAAAAAATTTTTTCCCCAAAAAAAAAAAAAAAAAAAATTTTTTTTTTGGGGTTTTTTCCCCAAAAAATTTTTTAAAAAAAAAAATTTTTTTTTTTTTTTTTTAAAAAAAAAAAATTTTTTAAAATTTTTTTTTTTTTTGGGGTTTTTCCCCAAAAAAAAAAATTTTTTTTTTTTTTTTTTAAAAAAAAAAATTTTTTTTTAAAACCCCAAAAAAAAAAATTTTTTTTTTTTTTCCCCTTTTTTTTTTTTCAAAAAGGCCCCCTTTAAAATTTTAAAAAAAATTTTTAAAAAAAAAAATTTTTTAAAAAGGGGCCCCCCTTTTTAAAAAAAAAACATTTAAGGGGGCCCCTAAAAAAAAATTTTTAAAGGGGGGGTTTTTTAAAAAAGGTTAAAAAAAGGGGGCCCCCCCCCAAAAATTTTTTTTTTTTTTTCCCCCCGGGGGTTTTTTTTTTAAAAAACAAATTTGGGGGTTTTTTTTTTTCCCCCCTTTTTGCCGGGGTTTTTTTTTTTTTATTTTTTTTGGGGGTTTTTTTTAAAAAACCCCCAAAAAAAAAAAAATTTTTTTAAAAAAAAAAAAATTAAAAAATTTTTTTTTTTAAAAAAAAATTTTTTTTTTTTTTAAAAGAAAACCCTGCTCTGAACCCTTCATGTGAGGGTGAAACTCTTTTATTTTGGTAAACCTCTGAAACCCAACCTAATGTTCCTTGTGTTGCTCGTTGAACCCTCTCATGCCCAAAGTTGGTAGTAAAGTGTTGATAGTTGTTGTTGACAGTGTTGAGCATCGCCAGTTCTTTGAAATAAAGCTTTGTTTTTACAATATCTTCTACTCAAAAACCTTCTTCTTCTCATTGTTGAGTGATATTTAAACCACGCCGCCCAACCGCGCCTCTCCCCAAAAAAAATGGGTCACCAGCCGGCCACTGGTTAAATGAAGGAAGCACTACAAAGCGGTTGCATTTTGGGTAACTGAGTTTATTCTGTGTTTATCTCCCGCAGTAGACGTGTTTAGGTTTGCCACTGCTATATACACCCTTTGCACTGAAACACGCAAGATGGACTCCAGCCTGTTACATCTTTGGTTGGTGGTTGTACAACAAATATGCATAGTGGCTGTAGTGATGTGACATATAAAAAACACTCTGATATTTTGAATGTGGCTTATGGAGAGGTGAGCGTCCCGTAATAAAGCTAGTAGGTATTCGGAAGTTTTGTAAAGACCACGGGTTACAAAAAAGACAGCGAAAGGACGATCACCAACAACTTGAAGCTGCAAGTCTGCAATGTAACAACAGCAGGGTAGGGTGCAGTTAATTTATCGGCGCCAAAAAAATGCATACAAACGTAAACTGAGTAAGTGTGTGTGTGTAAGGTTATATGTTATACTTAACCCTTCCTGTTATGTTCAAGCTTTTGTTATTACAGCCGTCATGCTTACCCGGGTCAGTTTGGACGTAAAAGTGGTCAGAAACAAAAAACTTAATAACTAGAAGTTTGAAAATTCTAATACTCATAACAACACACAATAATCCAATCAGTTTTTAGTGGAATTGAGTTATTCAACTTCTCCATAGATTTAATGAAAAATATACACCAAACTATTTTTTATGTACATTGAAAAAATCTAAATCTAAATTAAATTAAAATATATTTTACTATAACATGTATATTCTCCTACATTTTAATATTACCATTTAGTAAAAAATGTCATGGGGTGATGTAGACAAAAGAGAGAGACACCTGTGTTCAGGAATAAGGCCGACCACCACTCAAAAATCAAGCCAAATGGAGTCATAAAGGATTTATTGAAAGTAAACTTAGTTGGTGTTCATTTCATAGTGTTGATATGCATAAATTATGTTAAAAGATGACCAAAGGCCAGCACATAGTCAACTCTGGTGCAGTCAAGGATCTGCAGAAATGTCACCTGGCCTGTCTCAAAACCTAGAGCTCTAGCCCAGGGTGTGTCACCTCAGTCACCCAGTTCATTAGAAGTATCCTTGTTGCTCAAACGTTAGTCCAAGTGACCGAAAAAGCACATAGCAGCAGAAACGTCAGAATCCTTCACCCTGTGAGCATAATTTTCTTCCTAATCAATTTTGACATTATAATCTTTTGATATTCTCTTTAAAACATTTGTCCCTCAACCACCACACACCTTGTAATGATTCAGATCCAGCAGCCACCAAAGACATCCCAGGGACCTTGAGATGGAGTACCAACGAACCGCCTCAGCCTGACAGAATTTTAAATCCATTTACCAAGACATCAAAGCCACAAAGGACACTGCAGAACGACAGACCCCAGTGAACCCTCGTGCAATGAGGAAGAACCTCAATCCCACGTGGTGAGTCTCCCTACTATCTGTTTGTCCCAGTCTTCGGCGTGGCCACTTGTGGTGGGTACTATGCACCAAGACCGCTTGCTTAGAGCAACCCATGGACACTACGGGCTGGGCGTTCCCCAAGCAAGTTTCAAACCACGCTCGCCTACAGCACACCAAACACCGCCTCAACGAACCCACAGGGAACGCCGCCACGCCTACCAGGGAAACCCACACCACTACGACCGAAAACCCTAACGCGATCAATCAGAAAGTATAAATAAATAAACCTCCTCGAATATCAGTGAGCAAGACCAAGGTACAAATATCGAATTTTACGGAGTAGCCCAAACCCAAAACCTCAAATCCTAATGGAGCGGCATACAACAATGTAAATGAATGCCTGGGTGCGTTTCCAACCAATATTTGTGTTATATGTTTACGCATCATGCTAGGTTACACGAAAACCCAATTTTATGTTTCACTTTTACCAGATTGCTGCCGCAAATGCCGCAAGGAAACAACCAACAGGCCACTGCCACGTTCCCAAGTCACCTACTGCACATGGAAAAGCGGACGAGCCCTAATTTGTCACAACCTCGCCCCAGGGCGAAGTGTAATATAGTGGATAATAGCATTAACCATGGAAAGTGCCGCTTAACAGAACAACGGAATACAACGGTGAGGCAAAGTGTGGGCAGCTGGGCAACATCAGAGGTCCATGCGCATGTGCTGAGTGTAAGTGTTGTCAGCCAAACCAAAGGAAACCAACAGCAAAGGAACCAGCAGCAAAGTCCCAACCACCAGCACCACCAGCACCACCAGCACCACCAGCACCACCAGCACCACCAGCACCACCAGCACCACCAGCACCACCAGCACCACCAGCACCACCAGCACCACCAGCACCACCAGCACCACTGGCACTAACCAGTTCTGCAGGAGGAGGAAGCACGCCCTCTGTACCAGGAGCTCAAGGCTTTATGCTTCCTGCTCCAGGACCAGGTACAGAACCGCAATCATCACCCATGACAAGGGAATTTGATTACTGATTAGGACATCGGGATCAATATAATATATGTATTTACAAATGTAAGGCACTTTTTAAATTATATCGAGATTTATTTACATATGGCTATATATCGAGAGAGGGATTTTTTTTAAATTCAATTATTTATTATATATATCGATGTATTTATATTTATATATATATATAGAGAGAGAGAGATGTTTTCTGCAAATCTAAATTATTTAATATGTATCTGTATTTATATTTACATATTAAGTATAAAGAGAGAGAGAGATGTTTTAAATATAAATTTTGTATATATGTCTGTGTGTATTTATATTTATATTTATATATATACATCTTTGAAAAAGAGATATTTAATATGCTGAACAAATATATATTTCATATTCAACAAATATAAATATACATATATATTTCTATATTAAAATAAACAAGCTCCATGACATTCATTTGGCCAGGAGACATCTCAGAGGTCAGACTAACATCTCATAAATAGTTTTATATATGGCTTTATTAGAAGCAGTTGTGTACTATGACCGGAGCGATTTTATTGAGTGAAAACGAAGATTGTTTTAGGAATCATCGCCCCTGCTCCCCGCATCATGAATCGGTTCTTTGAGTTTTGCTGGATGCCAGTACTAACTTCCTCTTTCGGGACATTCATAAGGTGTCGTTGTTGTGCTACTAATACGATTAGTTACTGTCCTCTAGAACTCAAACCACACCCTTGTCTCGCCACACCGTCAACAATAAATAATAAAT
>NC_079395.1:534629-562926 GCF_029220125.1 Pseudoliparis swirei
TTTAATTGGGCACGGGCGGTGAAGTGGCCGTTACCTGCCGACTCCGGCGGTCGCCGTGGAGTCGCCGAGTCGTTAACGCCGAAGAAAAACACATTTGAGGCTAATCTGCCAGCAAAGTGACAATTTCATTGGCCGACGGGACGCGGAGAGACAATTAAAACTCAAAGAGACTCTAAACTCACAACATGGTGATCACGCCGGAGCTAGGAGACACATCGGAGGTCTGATTGATCAGCACACTGACGTATATATATATATATACATATATATATATATATATATATATATATATATATATATATATATGTATGTATAGATATATAAATATCTATACATATATATATATGTGTGTATATATATACATATACTTATATATACACACATATATATATATGTACATATATACATATATATAAATTAGGGCTGTCAATCGATTAAAAAAAATTAACTAATTAATAGCACATTTTGAAATTGCGATTAATTTGAATATTTCCTCAGACCAAGTAAAAAAAAAGATTTATAACAGCTGAGTGTTTGTCAAGGCTCAGGAAACCCTTGCAGGTGTTTCGAGTTAATTAGACAATTCAAGTGATTTGTTTAATACCCTACTAGTATACTTTTTCATGATATTCTAATATTTAGAGATAGGATATTTGAGTTTTCTTAAGCTGTAAGCCATAATCAGCAATATTAAAAGAATAAAAGGCTTGCAATATTTCAGTTGATTTGTAATGAATCCAGAATGCATGACATTTTTGTTTTTTGAATTGCATTACAGAAAATAAAGAACTTTATCACAATATTCTAATTTTCTGAGACAGTCCTGTATATATTGAGACCCCATTGTTCCTGTCATCTTTAACATTGAACACAGCAGAACCAGTGGCCTTGATAACTGACTGACATTCAAATATGTCACGTTAACCCTCTGGAGGCTGGGGGCATTTTATACATTTTACAACAACAACAAAAATTCACCGTTTAACTTTGTTGCCTTATCATTTTGACCCGAATCAATATTACACCCTCCTGCCGCCTTCGGGTTAATTTGACCCCATTCAATGTTTAATGTCGGTGTTCTTTCGGTAGTCAACAAACAAACATAAAGTGCCTCACACTTAAACTTGGAAAACAATATTAATTGTAATAATTTTCTGTAGGTTTTAATTGCTGGCGTCAAATTGAACCCAAAGGGTAAAATATGTTAGTAAATATAAAGATAACAGGAGGGTGAAACATTGAATCGGGTCAAAATGACCCAAAGGCAACACAAGGGTTAAAAGTGTTTCCCTTCTTTTAAAGACCAAACTTCACACAGAGCTGTGTTTTCAAAGAGGCTCCTACATATAAAGTGCCAGCGAGGTATTTAATATCGTGGATGATAAATTGTTTCTTCAGTGAAACATCAGATTAGTAAAAAAAAAGAAGTATATTGAGACCCCATTGGTCCTGTCATCTTTAACACTGAACAGCAGAACCAGTGGCCTTGGTGACTGACTGACATTCAAATATGTCACGTTAACCCTCTGGAGGCTGGGGGCATTTTATACATTTTACAAAATAAATTAAATTCACCGTTTAAAGTCTTTTGCATGTGACACACCCCCACGTGTTATACATCAAACATTCCAGAACAATCTCAGCTCTGAAATGAGCCTCATTGTCCTCGCGCCGTGTCCTCTGGTTCTCTGACTGACAGGCTGCTAAATGAGCCTAACCTGTGAGGTGGGAGGTCCTTTGTGATTTACTGAGTGTTCATTGGTTTTTTTCCCCCCGAAATGTTGACAGACAAACGGATTGACCAATCACGTTGAAGGTTTCGTGTGTCGCGTTCTTTCCGCGCCGAGTCCCCCGACAGGTCGCCCCTCTGTGCCTCTCAGTGGTGTATAAAGTACCCAAAAGTCATACTTGAGTAAAAGTAAAGATACTTGACTGGAAAATTACTCAAGTCAAAGTAAAAGTCACCTATGAGAAAACTACTTGAGTAAAAGTATTAAAGTATCTGATTTTTTTTGTACTTAAGTATCTAAAGTAATTTTCTGATATTAAATGTACTTAAGTATTGAAAGTAAAAGTAAAAGTAAATGCTGTTAATAAAAAAAACAAAGGGTCAGCATTTTGAGAATTATGAAGTTTATTTGTTTGGGTGCTGTGGCCGCCATGAACAAGGAGTATGAGCTAGGATGAACTTAGCAATATATGAATACTATGAAATTACTAAAATATAAAAACACGATTAACAGAAAAAAGCAGAACCAAAATCATCACTTTAAAGTGAAAAATGTATTGTTCATCTTCAAAAGAATTTGATTTTCAAAATGGACAGATTTCAGTGTCGCTCTTCTGGGGCTGAAGACGAGTCCTGCGATGCTGAAGAGCCGTTCACCTGGTGCAGGTAGAGTGTGTCTAGCTTCACAGGCCCTGATGGTGCAGGTAGAGTGTGTCTAGCTTCACAGGCCCTGATGCAGGTAGAGTGTGTCTAGCTTCACAGGCCCTGATGCAGGTAGAGTGTGTCTAGCTTCACAGGCCCTGATGGTGCAGGTAGAGTGTGTCTAGCTTCACAGGCCCTGACGCAGGTAGAGTGTCTAGCTTCACAGGCCCTGATGGTGCAGGTAGAGTGTGTCTAGCTTCACAGGCCCTGATGTAGGTAGAGTGTGTCTAGCTTCACAGGCCCTGGTGCAGGTAGAGTGTGTCTAGCTTCACAGGCCCTGGTGCAGGTAGAGTGTGTCTAGCTTCACAGGCCCTGATGCAGGTAGAGTGTGTCTAGTTTCACAGGCCCTGATGCAGGTAGAGTGTGTCTAGCTTCACAGGCCCTGATGCAGGTAGAGTGTGTCTAGCTTCACAGGCCCAGGTGCAGGTAGAGTGTCTGGCTCACAGGCCCTGGTGCAGGTAGAGTGTGTCTAGCTTCACAGGCCCTGATGCAGGTAGAGTGTCTAGCTTCACAGGCCCTGGTGCAGGTAGAGTGTCTAGCTTCACAGGCCCTGATGCAGGTAGAGTGTGTCTAGCTTCACAGGCCCTGATGGTGCAGGTAGAGTGTGTCTAGCTTCACAGGCCCAGGTGCAGGTAGAGTGTGTCTGGCTTCACAGGCCCTGGTGCAGGTAGAGTGTGTCTAGCTTCACAGGCCCTGATGGTGCAGGTAGAGTGTGTCTAGCTTCACAGGCCCTGATGCAGGTAGAGTGTGTCTAGCTTCACAGGCCCTGGTGCAGGTAGAGTGTGTCTAGCTTCACAGGCCCTGATGCAGGTAGAGTGTGTCTAGCTTCACAGGCCCTGATGCAGGTAGAGTGTGTCTAGCTTCACAGGCCCTGATGCAGGTAGAGTGTGTCTAGCTTCACAGGCCCAGGTGCAGGTAGAGTGTGTCTGGCTTCACAGGCCCTGGTGCAGGTAGAGTGTGTCTAGCTTCACAGGCCCTGATGCAGGTAGAGTGTGTCTAGCTTCACAGGCCCTGATGGTGCAGGTAGAGTGTGTCTAGCTTCACAGGCCTGGTGCAGGTAGAGTTTGTCTAGCTTCACAGACAGCAGCACACAGTTGGGAAGCATTTCAGCAAGTCAACGTAATCCACGTCTCCATCCAGCTGTTTGCTGCTGTCATGCGCTTGAGATGACGAAGAAGAAGTCCTCTTCATCAGATGAACTGGACCTGGTGGCATCCCCTAGCTGCAGGGAGGGTTCTTCCATGTGCTGCTTGATGTAGTCCATTCCTGAAATAAAGTGAGAGTATTACAGACATGATAGAATTAATAACACTTCCTAACATGTCATGACTCCAACCAAAAGTTTTGTACAAAATAGTTTGTTTTAATTTGAAGTTTATACATTTAGTTTCATGCACTGTCCGTGCATCCAGAGTTGATTTGTGAATATGCACTTGTATCTCTGTAGTTCAACACAACAACAGTCCCAAATCAATATCGTCGCCATTACTGGACCGTCACTCTTATAATATTAATACAAATAATGATAATAATGCTGTAATGATTAGCATTATATTATAGCTAAGACGACTCAAATCAACACATTTTCACAACTGTCAAAACACTTCTTCAGCTCATTAACTCGCTAGCGATCTGTCTGCTGCACTCACGCTAATTGTCTCATTTAATTGACGATAGCTAGCGAACGTTAGCCTAACATACAACATGCGTAGGACAATCAGACTGTTCCCCCCCCCCCCCACCTCTCCTGCCAAAGATATAATTTACTTCAATCCTGAGGACAACACTGCTAGATATCTTAACAGGTTTATGGTGACTAAACATTAACGTTGCGGCTCATGGGGTTCATCTTAATTTACCTCAATGTGTTTCCTGAGGTTGGATAGTGAGTTGTTGAAGGCCAATATCTCCGTCGCTTTCGGTCGGCATAAGAGGCACTTCATCCGGTAGGAAGAAACTTTCACTCCGACCAAAGAAAAGAGTTCGCCCAAATATGGCCACGGACGTTGATCTTGGTCCCCGTGGTTGTTAGAGTAGCTTCCATTGCTGCTCCACATGAAATGAGTCGTATCTGTAGCCGCTCGCTCGCATCCTGGGCATCACTGGGAAGAGAAAACACGCGGCAAGGACCACTGACCCCCAACCTGGTGTTCGTGCTGCGTTCAGGTGCGCTGCGGCGTGTTCCACAACAGTCCCCGATGTGCTGCGTTCAGGTGCGCTGCGGCGTGTTCCACAACAGTCCGCGATGTTTCTCATGATTCTTTTTTTCCGTAGTAACGAGTAACGATACTGTTTCAGGGGAAATGTATCGGAGTAAAAGTACAAGTTTTCATTGCAAAATGTAGTGAAGTAAAAGTAAAAGTAAACAGAAATATAAGTAGTAAAATAAAGTACAGATACCCAAAAAAACTACTTAAGTAAAGTAACGAAGTACTTCTACTTCGTTACTATACACCACTGCAAAACACTATGGCACACCTGCAAAAGGTCATATCTCTCCCAAAACAGACAACTCATCAGTCAAAACTAATTCCTTTTCTCATACAAATAGTCAGTGCCCCCAAAATGAAAAGTCCCTTCGTCATTGTTTAAACACTGCAGGTCAAAATGTTTAGATGTTTTGTCAGTATGGCAGTGGACCATAGAAATATCCCTCATGTGCACAATTCAATCTTGGCTTCGTCCTTTGACACTGAATGGTTACTGTAGGAGATGTTTTCTTTCCAGAATACTATGTGTATCAAACAGAAAAAAGATTCATTCAAGAGGAGCCAACAAGGTTTCACATCACATACTGTATTGCACTTATACTGCCATGGAAATTATTACAGTAATTGCAAAACAGAAACAGAAAATGTGTACAGCAAAAAATAGTGTCAAACAAAAAGCACATCAAAAATGAAATGAAGTATAGCCTACACGACTGTAACAAAACATACAGTAGGAAAGTAAAGCAAAGCTGGAGTTCATCCTCACTCTCCTGCTCGTCCTCGCGCTCACGTCTGTCTGGACACAGATTTTCGTCAACATCGCATCTGATGTTCTCCCTTGCGATGCAACGGGGGAAGAACCGCCGTGCATGACGCAACCATCTGCTGTGACATCGGCACAAGCAGCATCCATTGCCTGGAGAAGGGACCTCTGGTTTAGAGCCCGATGCTCATACACCCTCCACCACCATGCACCCTTGCTCCTCTTCCTCTTCTTCTTCCTCCTCTTCCTCGAACAGGCAGTTGCCCTTGTTCGTTTACCTGGCCAGGTGCTTCCATGTTCATACTGTAAACTGTACTGAACTTTGTCAAGCCCTAGATATTTGATGGAAGCATTTATACTCCTGGATAGCACCTGTCAGCTAACTGAAATGACTGTGATTGGTGATCGGATGTGAGAAAATCCCCCTTGATGAGTAAAGTTCTAGTTGCACCTGAAAATGAAGCCGATGATCCAAGAGATCCATATTATAGTATATATACCATGATGTTTTTCATTATGTGCCTGAACGATTTTGACAGTGGAGTGAACTATTGTGCAGGTGATGATGGACACAAGGAAATGATGCCAAGATGTTTTGCAGAGAACAACCACTTGACTGAGAAGCAACAGTCAGTTTAGACCAGCCAGATGTATTCAATTGGTAATTGGGCTAACTGAAGGCAATTGTACCGAACCGTTTGCACGGATGTGCTAAATCATTTGATGCAAGCTGTAGGCAATTGTACTTGTCATTTGCAAGGAGTTTCTAAAACAATTGCAATTTGATTAAAGGAATGGGAAATTCAAATCTGTTGTGAACAAGTGCCCAGTGGTTTGGAGGTTTGCACAAGTTGTTTTGAGAATGTCATTTCTATTTCAAGAATTGAGCCAAAGCAATGGAGAAAAACTGTATATATTAATAAGTTCAAATATGTATTATATTAATTATGAAGCGCCCTGATTCTCTATCTTTAAAAGAAAAAGAAATAATAATCACTGGCCTGTTATATATACATATAAATATAACACAATACAAACAGAAATGATGTGTAAACATAAGGTTATTATTACTAATATTATCTATCCAACTGTTATTCTGAACCGTCGGGTTTTAATAGAGGGGTCTTACCACCGATGGCCGCTAGAGGGCAGTGTAGCCTCACGGTGGGCCGGTCTCAGATTGATATTCACACAGATCGTCTTTTTCTCATCTCACAGACCTATTCCTTCACAATCATCTGTTGAATAACTTGAGTGAACTTATAGAATAACGTGATGACTTCTACCGTGTGACCAAACATCTGTAATATTTACATCAAAACATCTGCTGAGACAAACAAAGGAGTGAGCCGCAATGAGCCGCAGTCATTGAGAGGAGACGCTGTGAAACCACCCGAGGACACGAGTGATGACGTCATCGCCGAGGCGTTGTGAACGAGCAACAACCAACGTGGACACGCCCACACTTACCAACTGAGTCTGGCTGGTTGCCGACTTCCTGTTCTACAAACTGGTTTCTTGGTCTGTGGCAACAATATTAATGTGTGAGATCATGGAATTATTCATGGAGTAATTGAACAACTTCTGACCTCCACATATGAATTATACTTGTAGTCTAGCTTTAAAATACAGGTTGCGTGTCGACGCGAAGAGGAGTCACAAGCTTACGCCTCTGAGCCCTCGTGCTCGTGGAGAATAACAGGAGACGGTATTCATCATCACTACTGGTTGATCGCTGACTCGGCATCTCATGTCAGATCCTGTTGTCGTGTTCCACTTGAGACAGCTGCTTTGCATCAGAGCGTCGACTTCGACCCAGAGAGTTACATGTAGAGATGGCGTCTGCAGCAGAGAGATTTATAACAACATGAAGGCATGCAGAGGGCGAGCCGGGGGAACGTTAGACTCTGTGAGGGAGAGGCTCCTGACTGACTGCTTCTACCTGCTCGGCTGCTTTAATGACAGGCAGCAAACTGGTTCAGGAGGACAAACAAATCACTGGGACAAACCTCAGCAGGCAAACTGGATTTGAGGAGGAGTTGTAGAGAAATATGGAGCAATCATCCACATCTGAGCAGCACATGAATATGTTAAAATGAAGAAAGTGAGGTGATGTAAAACATGGAGCAGGTTGTAACAGAGTCTTTGTCTGTAAATGAGGAACAAAGTTCACATTCACAGCGCTCCTCCTCCAGGAATGAAGTACAGCTTGATAAGCCCCTCCCTCTTCCTCCTGCTCTCAAACACAGGCGGCTGCACTCTGTCCACACACTTCCTGGTTCCCTCCCACTAGAGCTGACACGCCCCGTTCACTGAACCGTCACATGTTGTTCACATCAGAAGTCAAAGCAGAGTCGCTTCTGAGGAAGTGAAACTCAGACAGTCGTTGCTCCTGAGAGGTGAAAAGGAGCAGAAAGGAGTTCAGCCTCGAATCTTCGGCCCGGTGTGTGTGTGTGTGTGTGTGTGTGTGTGTGTGTGTGTGTGTGTGTGTGTGTGTGTGTGTGTGTGTGTGTGTGTGTGTGTGTGTGTGTGTGTGTGTGTGTGTGTGTGTGTGTGTGTGTGTGTGTGTGTGTGTGTGTGTGTGTGTGTGTGTGTGTGTGCGTGTGTGTGTTTCTTCTTCTTGTGATTGAGGTGGTCCCTGAGGAGGAGAGGCGGCTGTTGGACCTTGAACGCATCTTCCCAGCTTCCAGTGAGTGAACGCAACGCGGGGGAGCCGAAAGAAACATGAATCCAACTTTGAACAACCAAAACATGAACAAGGGCGACACGGTGAGTCACGTGATCTGGTCGTGTGGCCGTGTGCGTCAGGCAGGCACGTGCACAGATAGAGCCCTCGTGGTGCTGAAGCACCAGCCCCTTTGCCCTGGATGAGTAAAGTGCCCTTTTTGCTGGAGAAACATTTTTTTTATTCATCCGTATTTAAGAATTAAAGTTACTCTTTCTGTCATCAAGTCCCCCCAAATGTGTTTTATTATCCGGCGGGGCATTTATTTGAGTTCTTGTGAGAATTTCGCCCCGACATGCTCCGCGGCGCTCACGAGCCCCTCCCCCCCTCCTCTCCCTCCCCCCGCCGCGCTCCCCCCTCCTCCTCCACTTCCTCCTCCTCCTCCTCCGCGCAGGTCTCCTCGCGCCACTAAACGGGTGCACCTCCTTTTCCTCTGACCCGCAGCACACAGGCACGTGCACAGACATTTTGCGGGGCAGGTGCTCAAACCTAAAAAAAAGGGCACCCATTGCCAAAAGAAAATAATTCTGTCAGAGTTGAAGCATAAGCAGCATTACACTGATGATGCAATACATCCTCGACCTGCATTTCCTCTGGCAGCATCAGACAGCTAGCTTACATTTTCTTTATGAATAAAGATGAATTTTTCTATGGCAAGAACAGTATTAGCGTTCTGATTGGCTAATGGGTCGTCATGCCAGCCACGTATCGCCCTCCTCGCTGGTCTGATACAGACCCGTATTGCCCTCTGACCTCATTTTCAAAATGAACTATATTGATAGACATCAACAGCCAAGAGGAAATTCAGAAGCAGCGAAAATGTGTTATTGAAAGTGAAGAAGACTAAAAACTATAGTTTGGATCATTCGTGTTGTTACTTTACTGTAAATTAAAACTATTTTAGCTGAACCGTGTTGTCCGTTTTCTACAAGATTGATCGTTTTAAGACTGGAACAGACCAAACAAAGAGATAACACATAAAACAATGAGGCACAAGGATAGCATGACACCGAGAGCTAGCATTGTTAGAATAGTTTAGCTGCTATTTTCTGGCTGTGAATTCTTGTGAAATTTATAAACATACTTTCAAAATTGTCTAAACAGCATTTATACAACACAAAAAAGATTCTCTCTCTTTCTCTCTCTCTCTCTCTCAAACATGACGTCAGTAAACAGCTGCAAGGCTTTGAAATCATGGATTTCTGAGTTTTTGTTTGTTTTTTTAAGGAAACGTCGACCAGTTATGACGTCATGTTTTCAGCAGCGCTAATGTGGTTACAAAACAACGTCATGACCTGTTGGTCTGATGCTGCGGGTCAGAGGAGAAGGAGGTGCAGCCGTTTGGTGGCGTGAGGAGCACTGCGTGGAGTAGGAAGTGGAGGAGGAGGAGGGAGGGGCGCGGTGGGGGGAGGAGGAGGAGATGGGGGGGCTCGTGAGCGCCGCGGAGCAGGTCGGGGAGAAATTCTCACAAGAACTCAAATAAATGCTCCGTCGGATATTAAAACACATTTGTGGGGAGTTGATGACAGAGAGTCATTTTTATTCTGAAATACTGATGAATGAAAAAAATGTGTCTCCAGCTAAAAGGGCACTTTAGCCATCCAGGGCAAAAGGGGAGGAGCTTGAGCACCACAAGGGCGCTATCTGTGCACGTGCCTGCAGGCACACAGGTCATGACGCCGGTGTTTGTCCCCTGACGTTGTTTTGTGATCAACCACAACATTAGAGCTGCTGAAAACATGACGTCACAACTGGTCCGACGTTTCCTAAAAATTTTTTTTTTTAACTGTGATTTCAAAGCCTCGTCCAGCTGTTTACTGACGTTAGTTATGTTTAGAGAGGAGAGAGAGAAGAGAAAGAAGAGAGAGAGGAGAGAGAGAAAAGAGAGAGAGGGAGAGAGAGAGAGAAAAGAGAAAGAGGGAGAGAGAAGAGAGAGAGAATTCTTATTCCGTTCTATTCAACAGGGGCTAGTCTAGGATTTGCGTGGCCAGACTGAAAAACAAATCATAGGCTAAGGCCTCTCTTGTTCAGAGGGCCGGGCCAAATGTAGATGCGGGCCATATCCGGCCTGCGGGCCTTAGTTTGAGGACCACTGCTCTTGGCTGTTGATGTCTATCAATATCGCTCATTTTGAAAATGACGTCAGAGGGCAACACAGATCCGTATCAGACCAGGAGGGCAATACGTGGCTGGCATGACGACCCATGAGCCAATCAGAACGCTTGTACTGTTGTTGCTATATAATAATTCATCTTTATTCAAAAAGAAAATGTAAGCTAGTGGTCTGATGCTGCCCAGAGGAGACGCAGGTGGAGGATGTATTGCATCATCAGTGTATTGCTGCTTATGCTTCAACTCTGTCAGAATTCTTTTTTGGCATTGGGTGCCCTTTTTTGGGGTTTGAGCACCTGCCCCCCAAAATGTCTGAGCACGTGCCTGCTGTCAGGGCACGTTCCTCTTTTCTTCTCTTCTTTCTTTCGGGGGTGAACATGTCCTGAACTCTGTCTTGTAAACGTGACGGACTTCTGTTGGACAGGATCGATCGTGGATTTGGACCGTGACGAAGGGGGCGTGGCTGTGAGTGACGTGGATGTTTCTCTGTGTCCAGTGTTTCAGTTTTTCTCGATTGCTAAGACACATTTCTTGAAACTCAAAACAGTTTTACCTGTGCTCAAAATCAAACACTGCTCTCAAATCATAAACAAAGTGATCCATATAATATTCACTATCAAGCAGTCAGGAAACAATACACCAATAAATAGAAAACACATTGTTCAAAACATATAGTTCTCAGGGAGAAGTAGATTTTTAATCTCAGAATAAATTTCATACGAAGGAAAACATGTTTTATGAGTCGCTACACACTGATAGATTTCCTCCTGTGCTCTGCTCTCTGCATTTCTTTTGTTCTTCCTCCTCCTTGTACCCTATTGTTACAGGACTGCACTCTGCAGCTCACAGCGTGTCCTTTGTCTCTGTCAGACGGTCATTCTTGTTCTTTGTTGGGATGAAGCTGCAACCAGTCAACATGTATTGGTCCGTCCTGTCAGCGTAACCAATAGAAAGCAGGATGGTCAAGGCCCCACGGTGAGTTCATGGTCCATGATCCAGCCTTCAATGCACTGCGGGCCTCCTGCAGTCGACACTCCTCCAGTGAAGGGAGTCAACATGTCACCAACGGGCTTCTTCTGGTCTCCGGGGCGGAGCACTTCGTCCACATCACAAGCAACATGTCCTCTCCTGAGGCGCCGGGGGAAGAAGCCTCTTGTGTGTCTTTGAAGCAGCTGCAGAGAGCGGAGTCCAGAACATGTGCGACCACCGAGAGACGGGAGCATCCTGACCGCCCCCTGAACGCCGTCACCATGGCGACGCACAACATCGGCTCACATCGGGCTGAGTCCAAGTCCTGCTGCCCTCGTCGTCTGTGGACCATCACATGGTCTCTGGCTGCTGCTCCAGGGTCGCCACGGGTTACACTCTGTGTCCTCTTCCTCCTCTCCTCCTCCTCTTCCTCCTCGCCGCCTCCTCTTCCTCCTCGCCGCCCACCTCCTCCCCTCCTCACCACCTCGCCTTCCTCCTCCTCCTCGCCCACCTCGCATCGCCCTCCTCCTCCTCCTCGTGGCCCCACCTCGACACGCCCTCCTCCTCTTCCTCCTCTTCGCCCACCTTGCATACACACTTGCCCTCATCCTCTCACATTGTTTCTTCTATCCATTCCCAGACTTTCTCCTTCCCGCCTTCAACCACCTGTTTGCTCTCCACTGGCTTATTTTGGTTGTGTCACATCATTTGATACGAGTTAAATCCATTTAGAGTGATTGTGTTGATCCATGACGTGTGTTCTCTCTTTGTATTTCATCGTTGCCCCTTGTGTTCACAGTATGGATGACGTGTGCATTAGAGGGCAGAATGTGTTTTGAGACTGAGGATGTTTTAGAGTTTTGCTGAAAAGTCTAAGTGAGATCTGCAAATTGTGTTTTACCATGTGAAATAGTTTACGGTATTGACAACAGACTATTGCACAGTTGGCTAAATGAGTTCAGGCGTCTGAGAACTTTGTTCAACCAATGGGTTTTAGTGTTTTAGCAATTGAGAAAAACTGTAATGGGTTTTGACCTCTGGGTGACCTCGACCCACGTGACTGAAAGGGTCAGCACGGGTCCATTTGTGTGGGTCTAGGACTACAGATGTGTAACCTGTGGCTCTATTTTAATTATTGTAACTCAGGTTTATGGACTAGTCACCAGGTTCAGCTACAGAGCTCAATTGTTGTGGGGAAAAAACACCAAATTAAATAGTTCAGTTTTTAGGGATTCAACAAAAATCAATCAAGATCACACACATATATTTATAATAAATAATAAACTTTCAGGTGGTCAGTCATCCGTGTGGTTCACCCTGTGGGCAGCTCTCCATCTGATATCAAGTGGTGCTCCAAGTGATCATCTGCTTCATTAACGTTAACCTGCTACTCAGTCAGACTGGAAAAACATTTGTTATCCTATGGGATGTTTCAGATGCAAAACTTTGTTTTTGGATTATTAATTTTCCTATTTTTTTCACTCCCTCTTTCAGCTACTCCTCCAGGAATGAAGTACAGCTTGATAAGCCCCTCCCTCTTCCTCCTGCTCTCAAACACAGGCGGCTGCACTCTGTCCACACACTTCCCGGTTCCCTCCCACTAGAGCTGACACGCCCCGTTCACTGAACCGTCACATGTTGTTCACATCAGATGTCAAAGCAGAGTCGCTTCTGAGGAAGTGAAACTCAGACAGTCGTTGCTCCTGAGAGGTGAAATGGAGCAGAAAGGAGTTCAGCTGGATCTGGAAACCTTCTCTTGTTCCATCTGTCTGGATCTCCTGAAGGATCCGGTGACTATTCCCTGTGGACACAGCTACTGCATGAACTGTATTAAAGCCCACTGGGAGGAAGAGGAGGGGAAGAAACTCCTCAGCTGCCCTCAGTGTAGGCAGACCTTCTCACTGAGGCCTGTCCTGCTGAAGAGCACCATGTTGGCAGCTCTAGTGGAGCAGCTGAAGAAGACTGGACTCCAAGCTGCTCCTGCTGATCACTGCTATGCTGGAGCTGAAGATGTGGCCTGTGATGTCTGCACTGGGAGGAGACTGAAGGCCTTCAAGTCCTGTCTGCTGTGTCTGGCTTCTTACTGTGAGAAACTATGGAGGACTTAAAATGACTAAAGTATAAATAAATAAATAAATAAATGAATGCATGAATAAATACAAGAATAAATGAATAAATGCTTAAATAAATGTATAAATGAATAAATAAATGCTTAAATAAATGTATAAATAAATGTATAAATAAATAAATAAATGCTTAAATAAATGTATAAATAAATACAGGAATGAATAAATAAGTTATAAATCAACAAGACATCATTAAATAAATATATTTCTGCATTTCTGTATTTCTTCATTTATTTATTTCTCTATTTATGTGTCCACACGTATTTCTTCATTTATTTATGTGTGACATTTACGTGTCCGTATATTCAAATGAGCTGGGCGGTCCGAACCTCTGTCTAAAGCATGATTGGTCACAGGAGTGAAATGCACCTGGTGTGTTGTGCTCTACTACTTCTGCCTGGCACATGATGCTGAAGTTGACTCGCCAGCTCACTCACCGTTAGCAGAATTTAGCCTAGACAGCTTTTTGACTTCAGCTGTTTATCAATTCCAAGATCACTGAGTACAGACTTGTGTTCTTTTGAGTCTGGTCTTTGAATCTGGTCTTGGGAGTCTGGTTTTGGGAGTCCAGACTCTCGAGGACGCAGGACGGTCTTTCTGGTCTTGTGACGTCACCACATCAACTGTTCTGCGCATGAATTTACTCCAATTATTCACTGTAAAATAATTTACAGTGGAGTAGAATGTTGCGGTGTCCACTGTTGTTTGGCGAGGCTACAACAAATACGATAATAAATAACGTCTGTGTAGCTTTCCTGACCCAGGGTCGCTACAATATGAAGTTATGAATCTTAACCCTCAGTCAAATTGACGTAACGTTATCTTTAGTAAATAATAAACTCGTTGTGCTCTTTAGATCCTCCAAAACCTAATTATATCTTATGTTTAGCGCCTACGGAGACGTCAGAGCCAGCGGAGCATTTCAAAAGTCCTGTCGAGATCAGGCTTCTCTCGGCCACACAGCGCGCTGAGCGCCCGGAGCTCACTGGTCCTGCTGAGCAGAACCTCAAATCTCGTCGTCCTTATTAGGCTGAATCTCGATAAACCGACCACAGATTTGATGCTTAAACTACTAACTTCTCGGCTGAAAACATCCTTAAATTACATTCCGTGACTCAACAACTGTAGTATTTAGAATGTACAGACAGGACTGCATAATAAACGCTGTTGTTCGCTCACAGATCCAAGTGCTAGGGATCGATTGCTTCCTGTCTTGCTCCTGACTTGACCAATCCTGTTCAACAATGAGGTTCGGACCGCCCCAGCTCATTTGAATATAATGGACACGTAAATGTCACACATAAATAAATGAAGAAATACGTGTGGACACATAAATAGAGATATAAATAAATGAAGAAATACAGAAATGTAGAAATACATTTATTTAATGATGTCCTGTTGAGTTATAACTTATATTTATTAATTTCTGTATTTATTTCTGTATTTATACATTTATTCTTGTATTTATTTATTTATTTATACATTTATTTAAGCATTTATTTATTTATTCTTGTATTTATTCATGCATTCATTTATTTATTTATTTATACTTAAGTCATTTTGAGTCCTCCATAAGAAACACCTTCAGCGTCATTATGATTCACCTCCATTAAAGAAACACAAGCTGGTGGAGCCCTCCAACAAGCTCCAGGAGAACATCTGCTCTCGTCATAAAGAGAAGATGAAGATCTTCTGCCGTACTGATCAGCAGTGTATCTGTTACCTCTGCTTAATGGATGAACATAAAGGCCACGACACAGTCTCAGCTGCAGCAGAAAGGACCGAGAGGCAGAGAGCTGGAGGAGTCGACTCAACATCCAGCAGAGAATCCAGGACCGAGAGAAAGACCTGAAGCTGCTCCATCAGGAGGTGGAGGCCTCAACCTCTGCTGATAAAACAGTGGAGGACAGTGAGAAGATCTTCACTGAGCTGATCCGGCTCATGGAGAACAGAAGCTCTGACGTGAAGCAGCAGGTCAGATCCCGCAGACAACTGAAGTGAGTCGAGTTCAGGAGAAGCTGGAGCAGGAGATCACTGAGCTGAAGAGGAACGAGGCTGAGCTGAAGCTGCTGTCACACACAGAGGATCTCAAGCAGTTTCTCCTCCACTACCCCTCACTGTCACCACGCGCTGAGTCGCGATACACTCGTCCGGCATCGATATCCGTCCTCTGAGACACTTTGAGGACGTGACGGCGGCTGTGTCAGAAGTCAGAGATAAACTACAGGACGTTCTGGGGGACAAGTGGACAAACGTCTCACTGGCAGTGACTGAAGTGGACGATTTACTGTCTCCTTCACAAGCAGAGCCCGAGACCAGAGCTGGATT
Source organism: Pseudoliparis swirei (assembly GCF_029220125.1). Lineage (NCBI taxonomy): Eukaryota > Metazoa > Chordata > Actinopteri > Perciformes > Liparidae > Pseudoliparis > Pseudoliparis swirei. Next base: position 550,294 of record NC_079395.1, read on the forward strand.
CTTAAGGTATTCATGTGACATCACTCTGGATCCAAACACAGCACACACACGTCTGTTATTATCTGATGGGAACAGAAAAGCAACATTAATGAGAGAAGATCAGTCTTATTCTCGTCACTCAGACAGGTTCACTACAAGGTATCAGGTCCTGAGTAGAGAGAGTCTGACTGGACGTTGTTACTGGGAGGTGGAGTGGAGAGGAGGAGTTATTGTAGCCGTCTCATACAAGAATATCAGCAGAACAGGGAGTATGTATGAATGTGGGTTTGGATACAATAATAAATCTTGGGCGTTATATTGTTACAATAACAGTTTTACATTTTATCACAACAAAGTCCCAACTCCCGTCTCTGGTCCTCAGTCCTCCAGATTCGGAGTGTACTTGGATCACAGAGCAGGTATTCTGTCCTTCTACAGCGTCTCTGACACCATGACTCTCCTCCACAGAGTCCAGACCACATTCACTCAGCCTCTCTATGCTGGACTTGGGTTGTATTATCCTGGAGACACTGCTGAGTTCAGTAAACTCAAATAGACAGAAGTGAGTTCAGGGACATCTGGTTAAAGTCTGTGTTTTAAGTCTGAAACTTATTTTGTTTCCATCATCGTCGCTGAGCAGACTTTTCTTCACCTGCCAATCAAACCTTGTGGGCGGGACTTGTCCATCTTCTCCTTGTTGTTGTGTAGGTGTCTGAGTTCCTGTAGGTGGCGCTCCTTCCTGTGTGTGTTGAGTCATGGAGGCTCTCACTGCTCATGATGCTCTTTGTTTACCTGAACTCATATTTATCTGCAGGGAAATGTAAAATGCTCTGAGCTCTAAATGTTTGATGAATATTGTTATTGATGTATTCTTTAATTTAAGTTTCTCTTCCTCTGCATGGGTCTTAAAGAGAGAAAGCACCAGAGCTTCTTTATCGGAGATATTTTGTTCTTAGAACTTCATGCAAATTATTATATTAATATATTTGTGAGAATAAATGTTGTTGTTGTTGTTGTTGTTTTCCCAATCAACGTACACATGATGTACTGTGTTGCATTATAATATAAAGTATCAATCAATCAGTAAATGTCTCATCGTTCTTTTCCATAACTGAGGTGGTGGTCCAACACGTCTCCCAGACTTCACTGAAGGTTTCATGTAACGTTCAGGTTCTCTCCGTGCGTCGGCTTCACTTCTCAAACCCGGAGGTCGGCTCCTCTGGAGGTCACGAGTGTGACCCTGTTTCCTGCATGTGTGTGTGCTGTGCCTTAAGTGTCTGAACCAGGGATGTGAAAGAGGTGAGCGCCCCAGCTGAGTGCTTCTGCTCTTCCGTCCACTGTGTCCTGACTCACGGTGTCGCTGTGGAAGCGAGGCGCCAACCCTCTGGTTCCCCTCAGGAAACACCCAGAATGCACTGGGGCCAGAGGCCACTGGACCGGAAACACAAGACTCATAGACGGGTGGAGTCACTTCTACATTTAATACATGCATCAAAGTGCACAGACAAGAAAGTAAAGCATGTGGGGTTAAATAAAAACATAACGTATACAGTCACACAATGTGTTGGTCATTTAGGAGTCACGCCCACTTACACTAAATAAAATGTACCTGTTGACAGCAACAATAAAAGGCCCACGCTAAGATGGCTGCTCTCTCACTGTGTGCTCTCAGGTGTGTGACTACAGGAAGAAAGGCCCAGGTGAGCTTCCAACTCCCTTTTATAGGCTCCGCCCCTTTCACACTTAGGATAATAAAGGAAAATAAAATAAAAATATCACTGTATTTTAAAGGATAAAACATTATTAGTTTTAATCTGCAATCCACTGACAGAACAGGTGCCTCACTTGACTCAACACCAACATGTCCGTGTTGAAGCAGCTGCTGAACATTGCCAGTCGGTGTTCATTTAGGACAGCAACTTCATCTTCAAACCCGGTACTTTTGGAGACGGCTTAATCCCATCCAGTTCAAGAAGAAGTTTTTTAAAAACTTCAAATGTGTAGCGCAATGCTGGTGGGTAAGCGAGGTTCATGGCGTAAATAAGCCCCATCAGCAACATGCAAGCTTTGGCACGCTGCCGCATCCCGCCAACATCTCCTCGCCTTCAAGGAGGATCGATACCTCAACGGGATCTTCTCCATCGTTGCCACGGACAACCACGATCTTCACGATGTGTTGAGTTGCATCACTGCGGCTGTCCACCTGGATATAACATAGAATAAGAATTTAGACAATAAACAAATAAATAAACTTACCAGGCAGTCTTCAAATAACGCCTCCTCTTTCTCACCAAGGTACAGGATAAGGCTGTGATAATAGTTTCACATTTCATCTCAATGCTTTGGTTCTGTGAATAGATAAATATGTTGTCAATACTGAACCCCTTGTTCACGCTAAATGAACTGCATACATCTGCAGAAACAGTGAAAGCAAGACTCATTTGTGGAAGCATGGAGTGTGGAGGAACAAAGAAGCAACAGAGGAGGAGTTGGTGTCTCTGCATAGAGCAGGTACAGTGTGAACAAGCATCACTTTGAACAAACACACCTGACTCAGTCCAACATGGCCTCAGCTTGGTCCCAAGGACACCACCCTTGGCTTTCATCAAGCTGATAAGTTGTGGTGTGTAATAGTCAAGCTTGTTCATGAACGTCCGCTCGAGGGGAATTGTCGTAATTCTTCTGAATCCTGCCTCTGAATGGACAAAAGTCAACAACAGGAACTGAGCCCAATGCTACATTACACAATACAAGTTAGCACTGCAATAACGATGAACACAAATAAAGAATCGGTTTGGCTTGTCATTTAGAACAGGGGTCCCCACCCGTCGGGCCGCTCGTCCACGGCTTGGTTGGAACCGGGCCGCGGAAAAAAAGTGAATTAAAAAAGTTGTAATTTTTTTTTTTAACCCTTGTGTTGCCGATCCAATGTTTCACCCTCCTGTTACCTTTATATTTACTAACATATTTTACCCTTTGGGTTCAATTTGACGCCAGCAATTAAAACCTCCAGAAAATTATTAGAATTAATGTTGTTTTCCAAGTTTAAGTGTGAGGCACTTTATGTTTGTTTGTTGACTACCGAAAGAACACCGACATTAAACATTGAATGGGGTCAAATTAATCCTAAAGCGGGGGGAGGGTGTAATATTGATTCGGGTCAAAATGACCCTAAGGCAACACAAGGGTTACTCAGTCCGAAAAATATATTATTTTGAAAAAGGACCGGATCCACCCGTGTGTCGCTGCAGGCGAGTCTCACGCGCCAAACCCTCTGCTGGTGGCACATTTCAGTGACAAATAATCTTAAAACATATTCAACCTGCTCAATGAATTCTGTCACTTCAGGGAAATGACAACTGTTTTCAAGTTGGCTGATAAAGTCGCTGCTGTGTGGGCGAGTGAATAGCGAAATATTCTACATGTTTCAGACGTTGACCGGGTGGAAGAGGCTTTTAAAAGAGTTTGAGCGGTACTCCAACCACAAAAGACCCGACTGCAAAAGAATAGACCTGCAACCCATTTGTAAACAAACCCACCCGTGAATCGAGCCGTCCGAGCTAGAAGAAAATGTGTTGAGATGCAAATGACGGTGGCCTTAAGGGACATTTCACACAACAACTCTGCCTGTTCTAATGACAGCGACCAGAACTCGGTGAGGAGCAGCGGACCAAACACACGCCTGTGTCGCTTCCATCAGCGGCTCGTTGCAGGTCAACAAGCGCACGGCTCACACTAATTCGGCGTCATGATGAGTTGTAGTTTTGGCACTTTATGCCCTTCGATAATTGTATGACGCCATATTTATTAGGTCATTTATATTGCGGTCCGTGAAAATAATTTCTGACACGGAACGGTCCGTGGCTCCCAAAAGGTTGGGGACCGCTGATTTAGAACACATATTCATGAATAAACTTCTGTTGGGAGCAGCAGTCCCATGGGATGGGGTTGTTGGGTGTTGTTTTAACAGTTATTCCTTTACCTCAGCTTCAGAGAACAAAGCAGGCCATCTCTGTTCTAAGTCATCAGCAGGACTTCGTCATGGTCTCCAGCCTCCGCATGGAGAATGTCATGGCCATTTTGTCTTGAGTCACCTTGGTGTTGTTCTTCTTCTGTACCTCATGAATAAGCTCCTGTCTCACCACCTCCAGACTGTGTGTGGTACTTGTGCATGAACCCATGTGAATGAATGCTCCAGTGTTCGTGGAAGACAAAGGGACAGTCCTGACACCAACGAGGACTCCCTCCATCCTGGAGAAGGACGTCAACAGGCTGTTCAAGAGAAACCCTGTAGACGACCTGCTGAGCAGCAAACAGACGCTCATCAAGAAGCTCACGAGTGAACCAGATCAGATGATCTGTTTGTTGGTGATTTATAGGAAAAAATAAATCTGTAGTGTTGATCAACTTGACATTGTTCTCATTTAATTGGGTTAAAGTTTCTCTGACTTCTTGAATTGTCGTTAAAGAACTTTGTAATAATTTTGAAGAATTTTAAATGTTATTCTTGATTTTACAGGGAGCCAGTGGAGAGCAGCTAGTGCAGGAGTCATGTGATCTCTTTTCTTAGTTTCAGTGAGAACACGAGCTGCAGCATTCTGGATCAACTAGAGGGACCTAAGAGACTTATTAGAGCAGCCTGATAATAAGGAGTTGCAGTAATCCAGTCTCGAAGTAACGAACGCGTGAACCAATTTTTCGGCATCTTTTTGGCATGTGTCTGATTTTAAAAATATTGCGTAGATGAAAGAATGCAGTCCTTGAGATTTGCTTTACGTGGGAATTAAAGGACAAGTCCCGATCAAAGATAACGCCGAGATTCTTTACAGTGGTGTTGGATGCCAGGGCAATGCCGTCTACAGAAACCACATCACCAGATAATTGATCTCTGAGGCGCTCAGGGCCGAGTAAAATTACTTCGGTTTTGTCTGAGTTTAACATCAAGAAGTTGCAGGTCATCCATGTTTTTATGTCTTTAAGACATGCTTGAATTTGACAGCTGGTTGGATTCCTCTTGTTGGATCGATCGATATAGTTGAGTATCATCTGCATAACAATGAAAGTTCATGGAGTGTTTCCTGATAATATTGCCCAAAGGAAGCATGTATAAGGTAAATAAAATTGGTCCAAGCACAGAACCTTGTGGAACTCCGTGACTAACGATGGTGGTTATCGAGCGAGGCCATCGCCACAAATACAAACTGAGATCGATCTGATAAATAGGATTTAAACCAAATTAGTGCCGTGCCTGAAATGCCAATCGACTGCTCCAGTCTCTGTAACAGGATGTCATGGTCAATGGTGTCGAATGCAGCACTAAGGTCTAACAAGACCAGTCCAGAGATGAGTCCTTTATCTGATGCTATTGGGAGGTCAATAAGTGTGTCCATATCAGTGTGTGTGTCTGGAATAAGTTTGTTCATATCAGTGTGTATGGAATAAGTGTGTTCATATCAGTGTGTATGGAATAAGTTTGTCCATATCAGTGTGTATGGAATAAGTGTGTTCATATCAGTGTATGTCGCCGTGGGAATGGCGCTCACCTCAGGCGCTGGATGTTGACGTTGCCGTGGAGACCTCTCAGTCAGGTGACGTCCCGATCCAGGAACTGATTAATTGAAGACTCAGAAACAAGTGATGTAGTCAAACTGTAATGCAGTCGATGTTTATTTAACACAAGATAAAAAAATAAAAAGGTTAACAGCTAAATAAGTAAAACTCGAGCTGATGAGCAAAGTGTTTTTCCAAAGAGTGATGGATCAATATCTGAACGTCCGTATCCAAGGATCTATTCGAAGACCTCTATTCCTTCTTTTTATGGACATTTTGCTCAAATAGTTTAAAATAGATTTTCACGGACACTCTGGACTCGCACACCTCTCACACATGATTACAATACTTTGTGATACAGCATGTACCAAGGAATGACATCGTAGTACACATTACATCAGTTACATACATCACACAGATTATATTGCAGAGTGCGCCACTACTATACACCAGAACATATTCTGTGAATATCTATGGCCATGGTGTATATTTTATTACATTGTTTATATATATATATATTGTATATATATATTGTATGTATATACATATATATATATATATAGTCTCAAAAAAGTGTATATTTTATTACATTGTTTTATATATATATATTGTCATGATGTATATTCTATTACACTGTTTTATATATATATTGTTAATACTTTCTTCTTTTTTGTGTGTGGATATTGTATAGTTTATTCTCATTCTTATTCTTTTTTTAGTCTGCTACTGCTGTCGGGTGTTTTGCACATAAGAATTTCACGAACCGATTATACTTGTATAAAAGGGGATGTGACAATAAAAACTTGAAACTTGAAACTTGAAACTACATAGGGACTCCACCACAAGTTAGCCGCTCCCGGTATGCGGTCTGCAGCGTAAAGACACCTTAATCCTAGAGCGCTTCAATATAAGAAATAAAATATCCGTTTCAAAGAAACGGAATCGATGCTGCAGAGACCAGTGGAAATACTCACAGTATCGATCGATATGGCAGGAGCAATATTTACAATGAGATGAACCGTAGGACAACAGCACCCTGTGGACCACACGTAACAGCACCGGCACACAGCTTGAACTCTTCTATGAGGCCCACTGGGTCGTCTGGCTGGCAGCTCTCAGCCAAATGTCCTCAGATGTAGGTTCATCTGCAGGCAGGGTCACGGGCGTCACCTGCATGGATCCTGGGGATGGAGAGAGAGAGAGAGAAAGAAAGAGAGAGACGTACGGAACACATTCTATCCTGTGTGGACTCTCTTGTGTCTCTTCAGATTTCCCTGCCGTGTGAATCTTTTCCCACAAACATCACAACTGAATGGTTTCTCTCCTGTGTGGACTCTCATGTGTTTCTTCAGATGTCCCTGTCGTTTAAATCTTTTCCCACAATCATTACAACTGAATGATTTCTCTCCTGCACTGTAAAACCTACCAGCTCATCTTCATAAAAGAAGTAAGCTACCCCAACTTAAATGGCATAAAAAGTTGTAGCTACTTGAGTGATACACTAACATGAACTCATAATTGAACTGCAGCCATAATGACTCAGTCATTTGGAGTTTGATCAACTTCTGGTAGACTTTAAAGTTATGTGTATCAATTCCAATGTGTTGTATTAACTCATTTGATCTAAATTGACATTACATACAGTGGCTGTGTCTGAAAACGTGTTCGCCGCAAATCATATCAACCATTATTACTGGTTACAATAACGGTGTTATAGGATAGTACAGTGTCTATTTCGTAACTTTGAAAATCTAAGCAAGAAAACGCCGGAAAATGTACATTTACATTCAAAACACGGCTGTCAGCGGAGTTTGGTCCGCCATCTTTGTTCACAATTTCCAGTTGCCGAGGGAGCCGGCGCAGATGTGTGGCTAATAGGCAGCTTCAAGGCTGCATCGATGCTAAGGGAGAGGTCGTAAGACAGTGGGTCTGTCTTTCTGGATGTAAATGTACATTTTTTCTCGCTTAGATTTGTCAAAAGTTACCGAGAAATAGACACTGTACTATCCGATAACATCGTTATTGTAACAAGCCATAATGGTTGATGTGATTTGCAAGGCGTCAGTCAGCCAACTTTCTAACATTAACGCAGTTTACAACCCTACATTTTTGTGATACAGGGTTGCAAAATCAGGATGAATGACTCCATACTCTGCATTTTGGGGATCTAGACAAGCGATCTATTTAACATCGACGCAGCGCACCAGGGTTGCCAGGTCTGTGTGACAAAACCAGCCCAAAACCAGCCCAATATCAGAACTCAAAATATGCCCGTGCCAAACCATATACACTGCTTTTAAAGTCCATGTCCATGTGTGTATGATCTGGAGTCAGTTTTGTAGGATTTGAGTATAAATAAATTATTTCATTTAAAATATGGATTTTTATTTAAAGATATTCATGTAATTTGCATGCAAAATAGGTCTACCCGAACCAGCGGGAAAAAAATCAACCCGCGGCAACACTTCAAAAGTTGCCCAATTCCGCGGGAAAACCTCAGATCTGGCAATACTGCAGCGCACTCACATGCTGTTGTTTGTGTGAAGTAGAACTAGCCAGGTGTAACGATACACGGCACGTTGACCCAGCTCAGCAGCTCAGTTAAGAAAGTGAAGAGAGAAGAGAGAAATTCAAGGAAGTGAAGAGAGAAACTTTCCGTGGTGTTTGCTGTCCTTATACCAGTAAGTAATGATGTTCTAATGATCTCTCTTTTATTAGCTTGCTAGCAAGATATTTGAAAGCTAACGTTAACGTCGACATTACTGTGAGGAAAGCGTCCCCTTTCTCTTAACGTTTAGTTTGCCTACGAAACAAGTCTCTTTTCACACGTTAGGGTTTTTGACGTCTGCACATGATTTTTTTGAGTTATCTTAAGTTAACGTGAACCGCTTAACACGCTTAACATTGTTAACGTTAGCATGATTGTGCTGGGCTCCACGTGGGGAGATAATTCAGTGTGTTTCATTCACATGCAATTTTCACCAGTTGCGCCGTAAGGACAATGGGATTTAGATTTTTAATCTGAAAATGATATCAAACGATTGATTTAATTGAAGCCATTCAATATATTTGTTGTTTATACAGCTAATACACAACTATATCAAATGAATGTTACTGCCTTATTTTAGCTACACTTTTTCTTTAATGAATTGAACAGATCATTTTCATTTCAGGTGTGGCTGAGCTCATGGACCAAAGTCATGTGGAAATGTAAGATATGTGCTTTTTCTAGTCCCATCAAAGTCTGCTTACTGAGACATTACAGACTCCAACATGGACAGTATTCTAATGTTTCTCCCTTACCATGTTTGTATTACAACTGCATGTGCACTTTTAGCAGTTTTAATTCACTCAAGATACACATGTCAAGAGTACACAGACTAATTTTACTGAGAGAAGGGTAGCAGGGCCAGGCAGTGACTCACATGGTGTGGCAGACAATTTGGCATTTCATTGCCTCTGTGTGATTTCAAGCAGCCATTTGTTGAGAGGATATGTTTCTTCATCTAAGGACATTTAAAATGAAGCAAACTGTTCCATGTCCATTCAGGGACTGCAGGTTTAAATCAAATGTGTACTGACATATAATTCTCACAAATGCAGAGAATATCAGAATAACTCTGATTACGATGTGTCTGTTGTAGTGCCAAATGAATCAAATGATTCCCAGGATATTGAACTTGTCCAAGATGCAGCTCTTTCAGATGAAGACAATATCTATTCCAACCCAGTGGCTGGTAGCAGCACTGACGGTATAGCTGACCTATTGGAACATAATTTGGCAGCCTTCTTTTTGAAACTGCAAACTATTCTCCATGTATCAGAGAGGGCAACACAGGAACTCATTGAGCATGTTGATGAGTTGTTTGCACTATCAAAACCTCTTGTAGAAGAAGCTGTTACGAAAGTACTGAAAAAACATAACTGCCCTTTAACTTACACAGTTGTAAGTGATATTGTCCAAGCAGTCTCAGAGAGTAATGTTTTGCACAAATCAATTACATCTGATGCTCCATTGTCAACTGCTAAGAAGAGGAAGTCATATTATGAAAACAAGTTTCCACTTGTTAAGCCTGTGGAGTACCTTATTGAGTCTTTACAGCATACATGTATGCATGTGCCCATTCTCTCATCTCTGCAGGAGTTGCTGAAAAAAGCAGATGTATTGGAGAAAGTCCAAGAAGCTACCACACAACAGACTGTTGTGTCAAGCAAACTGATCCTCACGCCTAAACATTTCATTCCGGTTTCAGATTAAATGAATGCAGTCCGTGAATGCAGGAAAGCGCAGCCGCAACCCGGAGGGGACACCATCCCGGCCAGCATTAAACGACCCAGAAGAGGGGAAATCCAGTTCCTCCCTAACTATCCCTGTGGTGAGAACAAGGACACACTGGAGACCGGAAGGATGGAGACCAGAAGGATGGAGATCCTGGAGGAATTCAAAAAGATGCCAGCTAACAGAGACATGGTTCTCATCCATCAGCACGTGCAGCGCACCTTTCCACTCCGCCGTGAAGAGATTGTGACGTTAGCTCCTCCCATCGCAGAATTGAAAGATAGATGGCCTGCCCTCTTCTCTGAAGCTCAAGTAAAACATAATGGGACACTACACAAAAAACAAAGGTGACATGTTTTATACACAAACAACCAACATTGATTCGTGCTTGATTTGATTTAAAAAATGTTTTGTGACATTGTCCTCAGGATAATTTAATCAGGGAAACAGCTCATGATTTATGTAAAAAATACATTACTTCGAATCTTACTCTGGGAAACTTTGAAAAAGAACAGCTTCATTGCAACCTGCTTACCCTTTACAGATATGCTTAGGAATTCTAACTGTTGTCCAACATTTTTTAATTTTAGGCTCATTATGGGATGTCTCTTTATGCTTTTGTGTTTGGTACAGCTCTATGGCGAATTCCATAGGATCACAAATCAAAGCCTTCAATATTCCTTCTTCGCGCCCGATAAAAACACTACACAGCTGCTCAAACTCTACAAAGAGAGGAAGACTGGCGCTTTTGGTGAGAAGATGGCAGATCTGCTGATGGCATATGAGGAGCAGGTAAGGGTGCTATTAATGTTTCCTGAAGGTTGGAAGTAACTACAATAATAATGACTGAATTGATGAAACAGCTATCAAATTATAAGGTCAATTAAATACAATTAAATGTTGCATCAAAATCAATGAAATAAAATTGTAAAATCATATATTCAATATTTCGGTTAAAAACCTTTCTCTGTGTAAAAGGACAAGAATGACATCAGTGCAACGAGAACAGCAGCACTGGCAGGGCTGCCACTACCTAAAAGAAGACTCATCAGTGATCTTAAAGAGTTGCAAGGTAACGTTAATCTCTCATTCTCCCTGGACTTGACTTGAGATTTGAATGAAAAGACTTGAGACTTAGACTTGATGACTTTGTCCCACCTCTGCAATCAAGTGTCTTCCCTCTACCATACCATTGTTAACTGTTTTATGCTACACCTGTGAATACTTGAAGAACACTAATTTCATATGTTTCCCAGGAGTATCAGCTAAGGTTTATATCTTATTAATTAGTCTATCTTAGTTGATGTGTTCGGTACACGCATGTTCTGGACCTCATGTGTACTCTGTTTTTCAGGAGGAGGAATTCGAAGCATTCCAGGAGGGTGCAGTGGCGCTGTTGGCTGTGGTGGCTGAAGAGGACACGGCTGCAGGGATTCCCTTTCAACCTCTTCATGTCTCAGTCATCCTGGAGGGTCAGGTGGTTATGACTCTCAGATCTTGGACTGATGCACTGGTGGTGTTGTTCAGCTTGGTTTATGCTCTCAATTTATGCTCTCAATTTGAGCTATGCGGGTATTTGTTCAGTGATTTCATTTTTTGTAAAGATTGTATTTTTTGTAATGATTGAATTTTTTGTAATTTCATAATGTGTAATAATGGCATAATGTGTAATGTTGTGGTCAAAGAATCATATTTGTTCACATAAATGTATTGTATCTAACAGTATTTGAATTGAGTTAATGCAACTTTAAAGGTTCAAGGCAATCGGTTTCCTTCAATGAATTGAGTAGCTGCTATACCATTTTGAGTTGTTGTAACACAAGCTATTTAAGTAAGACGGACATAAATCATACATTTGCTTTTACATCATTTTAATGAGTTCATACAAACGTTACAAATAAGTTTCAATAATGAATATGTTTTAAGTTCAATACAAACAATGGAGTTAGTACTAGTCACTTATTTATTTAAGTATACCTAACAATAAATATTTGAGTTAGGAATACTCCATTGAAGCAATTATTTTCACTAAAAGGATTTGAGTTATTTAACTTAAATGGTTCAAGGCAATCGGTTTCCTAGAACGATTTGAGTTGACTTTACTCATCAGGTTTTACAGTGTGTGTGGACTCCGATGTGCCTCTTCAGAATTCGCTGTCATGTAAATCTTTTCCCACAATCATCACAACTGAATGGTTTCTCTCCTGTGTGGACTTTTAGGTGTTCCTTCAGACTTCCCTGTCGTGTAAATCTTTTCCCACAATCATCACAACTGAATGGTTTCTCTCCTGTGTGGACTCTCATGTGTCTCTTCAGACTTCCCTGAGCTGTAAATCTTTTCCCACAATCATCACACCTGAATGCTTTCTCTCTCATGAGCTCTTTTGATCGTGATTCATTGGATTTGTTGCCAGTGTTACATCCCACATGACTTACAAGAGCTTCCTTATATTTCAGGGCATGTGCAGCAGACTCAGGTGCCCTGGGCTCCTTCCACACATTGTCCCCGTCTTCACTGTCAGGTCCAGAATCTGACAAAGCTTCTTGCCAATCACCACAACTGACCTCAGTCTCAGAAGAGTCTGACGCCTCTTCATCATCAGCATTTGGATGTGAATGACGATGTGGATTTAGGTTCCTGTCTGGTCCTGATCCCCCACAGTCCTCTCCATCAGTTTCTGTTTGTATTAATGTAGCTGAGCTGCAGGCGGGAGGCTCCGCCTCTTTGTTGTTCTCCGTCTGGCTTTGATGAAGCCGTGAGGTCTGAGGTTCGTCATCTTCACTCTTCACAGTAACAGCAGTGGATAAGAACTTGGTGATATCGG